>NW_025799870.1:71256-78306 GCF_021613505.1 Equus quagga | reverse complement strand
ATCACGTGGCCATCTCAATGATGCAGGAAGACATCAATAAATGTGACACACCACGCTAACAGAACACAGGGGTAAAATCACGTGGTCATCTCAATGGATGCAGGAAGACATCAATAAATGTGATGCACCACGCTAACAGAACGCAGGGGTAAAATCACATGGCCATCTCAATGGATGCAGGAAGACATTTGACAAAATTCAACATCTCTTCATGGTAAAACTCTCAGCAAAATAGGTATAGAAGGAATGCCCCTCAACATAATAAAGGCTATATGACAAGCCCACAGCTAACGTCATAATCAATGGTGAAAAGTGAAAGCTTTTCCTCTAAGATCAGGAAGAAGAGCAGTGTGCCCAATCTCACCACTTCTATTCAACATAGCCCTAGAAGTTCTAGCCAGAGCAATTAGGCAAGAAAAAGAAATAAAAAGCATTCAAGTTGGAAAGGAAGAAGTAAAATTCTCTGTTAGCAGAAGACATGATCTTATAAATAGAAAATGCTAAAGAATCCACCATAAAATTGTTAGAACTAATAAAGAAATTCAGAAAAGTTGCAGGATACAACACCAACATACAAAAATCAGTTGCATTTCTACACACTAACAATGAGCTATAAGAAGAGAAACTAAGAAAACTATTCCACTCACAATAGCATCAAAAACAATAAAATGCTTAGAAATAATAAACTTGACCAAGGAGGTGATGAAAGATCTGTACATTGAAATCTGTAAGATATTGATGGAAGAAGTAAAGGAAAACACAAATAAATGGAAAGATATCCTGTGTTCAAAAGTTGGAAAAATTAATATTCTTGAAATGTTCAAACTGCTGAAAGTGATCTATAGATTCAATGCAATCCACCTGAAAATTCCAATGACATTTTTCACAGAAACAGAACAATCTTAAAATCTGTGTTGAACCATAAAAGACTCTGAATGGCCAAAGCAATCTTGATACAGCAGAGCAAGGCTGGAGGCATCACACGGCCTAATTTCAAACTGTATTGCAAAGGTCTAGTCATCAAAAGAGCATGGTCCTGGCATAAAAACAGACACATAGACTGATGGAATAGAATGGAAACCCCAGAAATAAACCCACAGATATGTAGTCAACTAATCAATGACAAGAGTGCCAATTACACACAAGGGGAAAGGATGGTCTCTTCAATAAATGGTGTTGGGAAAACTGGACAGCCACAGGCAAAAGAATGAAATTGGACTCATCTTACAGCATACACAAAAATTAACTCAAAGTGGATTAAAGAATTAAACATAGGACCTGAAACCATAAAACTCCTGGAGGAAAACATAGGAAAAAGACTCCTCAACACTGGTCTTGGCAAGGAGTCTTTGGATTTGACACCAAAAACACAGGCAACAAAAGCAGAAATAAACAAGTGGGGCTGCATCAAACTAAAAAACTTCTGCAGAGCAAAGGAAACCATCAATAAAACGAAAAGGCAGTCTGTGGGATGCGAGAAAATATTTGCAAACCATATATCCAATAAGGGGTTAATATCCAAAATATGTAAGGCTTCCGACAACTCAACAGCAAAAAACAAATAATCCTGTTAAAAACCTGAATTGATAGTTTTCCACAGAAGACATATAGATGGCCAAAAAGTACATAAAAAAAAGCTCAACGTCACTGATCATCAGGGAAATGCAAATCAAAACCACAATGAGATGTTACATCATACCTGTTAGGATGACTATTATACAGAAAACCAAAAACAGCAAGTGTGCATGAAGAAGTGGGGAAAAGGGAACCCTTGTGCGCTGTTGGTCAGAATGTAAATCGGTGCAGCCACAATGGAAAACAGTATGGAGGTTCCTCAAAAAATTAAAAATAGAACTACCATAGGATCCAGCAATCACACTTCTGGGTATTTATCCAAGCAAAATTAAAGAAGGATCTTAAACAGGTACCAGAAGTCCATGTTCACGGCAGCATTATTCACAATAGCCAAGATATGGAGACAACCTCAGTGCCCATTGATGGATAAATGGATAAAGAAAATGTGGTATATATACACACTGGAATACTATTCAGCCATAAAAAAGAAGGAAATTCTTCCAACTGGTACAGCATGGATGGACCTGGAGTCGGTTATGCTAAGTGAACTAAGCCAGGCGCTTGAAGACAAATACCACATGGCCTCACGTACATGTAGGGTCTAAAACAGTCGGTCTCGGAGAAGCGGAGATTAGAACAGGGATTGCCAGGGTCTGGAGGGAGGGGGAGACGCAGAATTACAAAGTTTCAGTCATGTGAGATGAGGAAGTTCCGGAGATCTGTGTACAGCAGAGCAGCGACACACACTAATAACAAAGGAGGCGAGAGAAACTTTGGGACGCGATGGGTTTGTTATGGTCTTGATGACGGTGAGGGGTCCACAGCTGTATACTTATCCCCCACCTCGTGGAGCTGTATACACTACATCTGTCCAGCTTTTCACACGTCAGTCATGCCTCAATAAAGGAGTTTGAAAAGAAAAAGAAATGTAGCCATTGATGCGCCTTTCTTTTCAGACTGCAGCTTCATTGGAACACCCTGTTACACTCATTTTCCTCTCTCTTCATGTTTGGAAAGGAATTATTTCATTTGAAACTGTTAGATATAAGAAATGAGATTTATAATTCTTTTCAACAAGCAAAACAACGGAGGTTGAGGAATAGAGAGGTGTAACATCCAAGAACATGACCAGAGGGGTTTTCCCCCAGCACGGCCAGCCCGGAGCCAGGCGCAGCCCCAAGACTCTGCTGGTCAGAGCTCCTGCCTTTCCCGTGAGCCTTCCTTGTCCTATTTAATGCTCTAGGGCATTTTCTGGTGACCTAATGACCATATTCTTATAAAGGAGGGGTCAGCTTTAGATTCAGATGAAAAAATATAAAAAACTAACCCAGCCCTCTTCCTGCAGGCTTGGAGGAAGTCTAAACGCAACTCGCAAGTCTGTTCCCTGCGAATGTGGTTTTAATCCAGAGCAGACTCACATCGTAGGGCCATTCCTAATCACACACTGCTCCCTCCCCACACCCGTCCTGGCAGCAGAGCGGGGGTGGGGGGGGGGTGGGGGGGGGGACATCCCAGAGCAGCAGCTGCAGCCGATTATGGTTCAGCTGAGGGCTGTGTCTTCTTTACCATCCGCCTCTTCCCTTTCAAAATCTGTCAGCACACACTCATGGAAGCAGACCCAGAGGCTCTGGCCAAGGCTTGGGCTCGGGAAATGCACTTTCCCCTCCTTTTCAGGACAGAGAAGGCCAAGAAGGCCATAAAGAGGGGCCAACGGGCGGCAAGAAGCCTCTTGAGGTTTCCTGTGTGTCCCCGTCCATCCATCAGCTGGTGGTAAGAAACACTCTCTTAGACCCACAGTGCCTTTCTCTTCACTTCATCTTTCTCCTCCTCCTGCTTGCCGCCAGGATCGACCCCCAACTCTCAGTAGAAACTTCAGGTCCAGCACTCACTTCCCAACCATTTCTGTTTCTGCTTAGGGGCGCTCGTTGGCAAACAGCCTGCCCTTCCAAGTCACACGCTGTCACTGGCTGTTTCTTCACTTGCATCTCAGTGTCTTCTAACTGGCGAGAGTCGCCCTCAGCCATGAGTGCTGACCGCTCCTCTGTTGTTCTCAGGTCTGTTGTCTCAAGGGTGTCATGTAAGCCCGTCCTCTCTCAGTGGGTCTGGACCAGAGCTGGCCCATGCTCAGCCTGTCCGTCTGCTTCTTGGACAAACGTCCCCTTGACTTCTCAGCATGGCGTTTCCATAAGACAATGCTGTGCTCTTCATCTCTTGAAATCCCTGTTTATTTTCAAGAGGTTTTGGCCCCCAGTTAAAACAAACTGAGTCATTGGTCAAGGGCTTTATGGGACAGACATTGTCAGCTGGAATATTCTTCTCCTCTTCCCTGTGACGGCTGAGAAAGGACTTCCCAATCACAGCTCCATCCCAACATGGGGGCCCTCACTCGTGCTCGAGAGGCCTGTACAGGGGCCTCAGCCGGGTTCAAAGGACAGCCAGGCAGATCAGTAACAAGTTAGAGAAAGAGAGCTGGAGGAAAATGAGGAGAGAGAAGAGCATTCAGAGGCCAAAGAGAAAAACAGAGGACTAATCAGTGACACTCTCCAGCAGACGTGGACCTGAACGTGAGAAGGCTCCAAGCCAGGTGACCAGAGTTAAAGACTCTGCTTTTCCTCATACTGCTTATTGGGACCAGCTGCATCACCTGTGGTCCAGAGCGAAAAGAGGGAGGGGGGGCCCCTGGTTCAAAACTGACACAAATTTCAAGACGGTGACTGCAGAGCTTTCAACCAGGTGTGTGCACCTGCCTGTGTTGCTCTCCAGTGAAGATGCCGCCCTGCTGATCTGCTCTCTGCACTAATTTTTCTCACACAGGAAATGTGTTGTTGGGGGCGGCCCCACGGCTGAGAGGTTAAGTTCGCGCACTCCACTTTGGCGGGCCAGAGTTTCACCGGTTCGGATCCTGGGCACGGACATGGCACCGCTCATCAAGCCATGCTGAGGCGGCGTCCCACATAGCACAACTAGAAGGATCTACAATTAGAATATACAACTATGTAGTGGGGGGCTTTGGGGAGGAGAAGAAGGAAAAAAAAGATTGGGAGTAGATGTTAACTCATATTTAACTTGAAAGATTAACTAAGATTAATCTTTAAAAAGAAATGTGTTGTCTTTGTCCCAGAAAATGATCGTCAATACTGCAGCCTGAGGAGGAGGGTGCCCCCCTGCCCTCACAGGACCGACGCCCGTGGGAAGTGTGGCGTCCTCGCCTCCCATCTGCCCCTCCCCAGCGTGCGCCCTGCGGTTCATCTTGAGTCTGTCCTGTTTAACCTGGCTCCTGGCCCAAAGAGCTCAGTTTCCCGCCCTCACATCTGGGAGGAATCTGACGAGTCCCCACAGAGGTTCCCTCTGGCAGACCCTTGGACAAGCTTCCCCCGCAGCCAACAGTCTGAGGAAATTGCCCCCTGCCCGTCACTGGCCCCCTCTGTGCAGGTCCTCTGGTGAGCTGCCCTCTGCTGAGCCAGGACTGTGCCCTGAGCAGGCCTGTGGATGCACCGGGTAACCTGAAGCCTGATCTGCCCTTCCTTCCTTCAAGCTATTCCAATTCTGCCAGGTGGGGGAAGGGAAGCACACACCCCAGAGAGAAGGTTGGGCTGCCGTTTGCTGTCGTCATTGGTGGAGTGACAGCTCTGCAGGATGGCCCCAGGGCTGAGATGTCCCTTACACCTTTCCCAGGACTAGCAGGGCCGTACAGAGGAGACAACACAACTGTGCTGGAAACGGCATCCTCCGTGCTTTTCTTACCTTAAATTTTATCCAGGAGAAAAAAAAAGGTGCTTGAGAGTAGCTAATGAATTTTATTGAAGGAATGAAAGGAGTCACAGTGTCCAAGAATCATATTTGAAAACTACAATAATTTAAAACTGTGATGATGGCTAAGGAATGGATAGATAAATGAATAAAACAGAACGTAAATTCCAGGAACAGATCTGAATTTAATATAGGAGAAAGAAAGCATTTCAAAGTATTTCTTATTTAAAAAAGGGTAATTGGGAAAATTCGCTAACCATTTTGAAAAAATGTTAAAACCTTATACCATGCAGATAAATAAACTGCAGATGGGTGAAAGACAATTATTTTTTTAAAACGTAAAAGTAATGAAAATAAAGACAGGTGAGAATGCAGATGCGGCTCGGAGGTGCAGGGCCGGCGTTCCCACAGGGACCCCAGGCGGAGGCCGGCGATGGAAGATGAAGGATCTCCTCTTTCTTCCACCTAGACCAGAGCCAATGATACAGAGAGCGTGCAGACGACACACCCCATGAACCAGGGGACCCATGATGACAAGAACCGTATTTTGCTCTGTAGAAGAAAGCATTTGTGCTCTGACTGTAGATAAATCAGAGTGCCTACCAGCCAGACGCCAATGGAACTGGGCAAATGCGGGAAAGAATGATTCACAGATGAAAATGCAGATTAAACACGAACTATGGTCTTCCTTTTCATAACCTGGCAAAGGTATTGCACGTTAGTAATCGCCAGACAAGCATCTGTCAACCATAGGATAGATAAATGAGGCAGGAATAAGGGAAAAATCCGAGAATAAGAGAGGCTTCCAGCGGAAGCTAAGGCGGGCGTCCCAGCCGTCTCAGCCAGGCTCCGCAGCCTCGCTGCTGCCCTCGTGCTCCCAGACGCCCTCTGGCCTTTGCTGGGTGGCCCACACGCCCTCGCCCTTACAGCTGTCACAGTGCACTGCCCACCCCATGGGTGTGCTGGTGTCTCCTCCCTCCTGGAATTTGCTGTCACCCAGGTTCAGAAAGCTGTTTTATTCTTGCCACACCACAGAGCCTGTCTCAGACGCAGCGTGACAGTCACTAGAAAAGGCCCAGGATGGCCTCAAGCTGTGCTCACATGCGTCGTTGCTCAAGTACTCTGCACTGGTCTAGTCCAGACCTTCGGTACCTGGCGTGGCGCGGGCCCTGTCCACCTCACTGGCTGACTCTCCAGGACCTGATCTGTTCTCCAGAGTGGCTGTTCCATTTTCCACTCCCACGGGAAACACCTGAGTGATTCAGATTTTCCGCATCCTTATCAACATTTGGAGTTGTCGCCATTGGAGTTATTTTAGCCATTGTGGTAGGTGTCCAGTGATGTCCCATTGTGGTTTCACGTTGTGTTTCCCTGAGGGCTGATGACACTGAGCATCTTTCATGCGCTTATTTGCCGTCCCTGCACCCTCTTCAGTGAGAGGTCTGTTAATATCTTCTGCCCACTTTCTAATTGGATTGCTTGTTCTTTTCCCTGTTGAGTCTTGAGAGTTCTATAGATTGTCTAGATTCGGGTGCGTTGATGGCTATATGGTTTGCACACGTTTCTCCCCCTCTGTGTAAGGTTTACACTAATGTTCACTTTTCTGTCTGTGGACGTCCAGCGTCTCCAGCACCGTTTGTTGGACAGGCTGTCCTCCCTCCACTGAATCCTCCTGCAGGTTTGTTGGACAGGCTGTCCTCCCTCCACTGAATCCTCCTGCACGTT
>NW_025799870.1:350-71246 GCF_021613505.1 Equus quagga | reverse complement strand
GCACGTTTGTTGGACAGGCTGTCCTCCCTCCACTGAATCCTCCTGCAGGTTTGTCGACAATAATTTTGGTCTAGACATCAGTCTGGCTCCAAACAGGAGATAGAAACTGAGGAGTTGGTTAAACAGGGAAAGTTTAATCCGAGAATCATTAACTCTAGTGAAAAAGTAACTGTAGGGCGTACAGAAATCTACACGGTATCTTAAGGCTGAAGGAGAAACCCAAAGAAGGACAAAATTGGGAGGAGCTCAGATCTGCTTGAGGAAGGTGGGGTTTGGCCATGAACAGCAGAAGAGCCAGCGCTGGTTTAGCCAGACTGGAGCTGCTGGGTAAATACGGAGTGTGGACAGAGAGCAGGCAGGCAGCACCCAGTGGTGTGGGTGCGCGGGGAGTCTGGGCACCCAGGAGAAGGACTTCAGAGCAGACGTGCTACGTGAGGAGGAGGGGTCTGCAGAGGGGGCGGCTGCTGTCTGTGTGGAGCTCCCGGACCCTGGGAGCCATGCAGGTCTTGCCAAAGGGGCCCTGGAGCCCAGGGGGCTGCGCACAGGCCGCCCAGGGGCTTTCGCATTCGTCTGGAGAAGCCTGTCCTTAAAGAATGGCTGAAACCCATTCTTCAGACAGAATGGCACTGACAGAGAAGGAATCCTGGGGCATCTCAGAGAAGGAAGGAACAGCAGAGAGAGCAGAAATATGGCCAATTACCACAGCTTACTCTTCTCACAAGTTTATTGAGTCTCATTTGATGATTGGAACAAAAATGATAATACCCTAACCCCCACCCTCTTGCCAGCTGTGCCTGGCCACATCCCAGCCCCACAGGGCTGCTGCTCCATTTGAGAGCAGAGGGGCCCTGAGGTCATCGTCAGTGTCCCCAGGTGTGGTAGGACCCTGTATCTGCAGGGTTTTGAGAGGGATGAGGTGGCTGAGGGTCTCTCTGGAGGGGCCCCCGTGGGGAGTGGCCCTCAGTGAGGTGACGTCAGCGTGGCCACCTGAGCTGAGGCCACCAAAGCCAGAGTGGCCTTCAGGGTCAGCGAGGGCACTGGGGCCAGACCCCCAGATCCTGGCTGGTGTAGGGGCAGAGGGAGGGACGAGGCACCAGCTGCCGGGCCCCGCCCAGCCGCACCACTCTGGCCACCAGAATGGGGAGACGGGAGAAGCCTCTCTGAGGAGCCTCTCCCCTCCTCTCCCTCGGAGTCACTGAGGAGAGAGGCTGGGGTGGGGGGCACCTTGATCAGGGCCCTGGACCCCCAGTGCTGTTCACAGCACGGTGGGACAAGCGTCAGGGGGTTCTTCCCTGCTAGACGATGGGCAGATTCTCTAGGAAGGTTTTCTTTGGAAGTAGGGGGTGTAGGATGGAAACCTTGCAACATGTATGTAATTAAAATCATACTATTACGAAACAACAACAAAACAAGGTAATCCGGGCTTTTTCAGGAGCACTCGGAAAGTCGGGGAGCAGGAATCAGGCGCCCCATGCTCACCCTGTTGGCCTCCAAGAAACAGGTTTAATCCCCACCCAAGAACCCCAGTGGGGCTCCAGTAAACCCCTGTCCCCTCTCTCTAGCTCCTGTTAGACGAACAGGAAGAGTAGAAAGAACGTACCAGCGCTGGTTAGTTACACGCTGGGGCTACTTCTGTTTGTTTTTCAGAAAAATACATGTTGGCAAAATAAGGATCTGAGAGCTGCAATCTAAGAAGGAAATAACTGGTTCCCCCAGGGCCATAGTCTGCCAGAGGGGCGTGGACCGCCGTGTGGGGGAGACGGTGGTCCCGGGAGGCCCCGGAGGTCGTCTGAGCTCCTGCCTCGGCGCATCTGCAGCCCAGCAAAGTGGCTCTGCCTGCTCTGCACACTCTCCCTGCTCATCTCTGAGCTAGGGCCTTGGCATGGAGCAGGCGGAGGACTGGGAACGCAGCAGAGATCCCTCAGGGCGAGGACTGGAGAGGAAAACACACGTCACAGGGCATAATTGTAAAATGCTCTCCCTCCCATGCACCAAACAAACCTACTTCTGAGCCTCATGGTTGCAGGCTCCGCTGGGGACAAGGGAACAGGGCCAGCCGAGGGCCGTGGCTGGAATGCACAGAGAAGGTGCAGGTGGATAGGTGGACTTCGGGGATCTCAGAGAGGCCACCTGGGCTGTGACTGTGATGCCCAGGTGGCTCCAGGGGCAAGGAAATGGGATCTGAGTGTCCTCAGAACAAGAAGGCCGAGAGTGCCTTGGGGCTTTCATAGGGCCAGTGAGACTGTCCTCAGTGGATGGATGGATGGATGGACTGAGTGCCACCTGTGGAAGGCACAGAGGCCAGAGTCATGGCCAAGCCAGGCTGTATGCAGAGCATGTGAGGTCGACAGACAGGCCTAGAGATGACGGGACCCCAGCAGCACTGATGGCTTCCTGGTCAGCAGGTGAGTGCCCTGCACTTCCTTTGGCAGGAAGCTGCACAAGGGGCCCAGAGCAGGGTGTGCAGGGGCCTGGAGGCTGTCAGAGGCCATGCCGAGGAACCTTGAGCAGTGATGGGTCAGGGGTCCTGGAAACGAAGCGAGGAGTCTGGGTTGTGCTGATTTGGACCATGGCAGACCGTGGGCAGGGGGAGTGCAGTGGACGGACAGGTGGAGCTGGGCCCTGGGGGGTGCTGTGGGGACACCTACCCTCCAGCCAGCGGTGGGCTCTGCTCCTGAGAGGAGGGGCTGGAGGGGCAGCCGTGGCCCCATCCTGAGTAACTAAGCAATGCTCACCAGGGAGGGTGAAGGGAGAAGAACAAGGAGGCGAGGGTAGGACCCGCCGCACCACGGCTCTGGGTGCAGGAGGGAGGGGCCCTGAATCATGCAGGAGAAGCAGGGTATTGGGGTGCAGACGGTGATGAGCAAGCACAGGTTTCCAGGAAGCACGGCTGTGACTGGGAGGAGAGACAGGGCCACAAATGGAATTGAGGTCACAAATGCGTGTGCTATGGCTGGAGGGCTGATGGAGATGGCAACATGATGGTTTCAGAGAAATGAGAAGGGAGGTGGAAGAGGAGGGTATTCACTGCCCAGTGGAAAGAGGGGCCCGTCCGGAGCAAGAGTACCTTCTCCAGAGGCCGATGGGACTGGACGAGCCCCACTCTGAATTTCTGGCTGCCATGGAGGCAAGCTGGGTGGTGATGTCCAGTTGTGTAGGTTGTGAAGTGCCCAAACTTGCCTCATGATGGTGAAAAAGTATCAGTCATGCGACAGGTGACATGGGTTTGCATTGTTGTTTTTCTTGCAGGCTTTTTTTGGTGAGGAAGATTGGCCCTGAGCTAACATCTGTTGCCAATCTTCCTCTTCTTCTTTTTTCCTCCCAAAGCCCCGGCACGTAGTCGTATATCCTAGCTGTGAGTCCTTCTAGTTCTTCCGTGTGGAACGCTGCCACAGCACGGCCTGAGGAGCGGTGCGAAGGTCCCGACCTGGGATCCAAACCGGCAAATCCTGGGCCGCGGAAGCGGAATACGCGAGCCCAACCACTACGCCACTGGGCCTCCCCGTGTTTGCACTGTTTTATGACATAGGGGACTTCTCCCTGATCTGCACGTGGGCACCAACTGGGCCAGGAACCTGGCGCGTGTGTGGGGTGGGAAGGGAAGGGACGGGTGGGGTCTGAAGGAAGAGGGGGATGAGCCTGCAGCAAGCAGGGGACATTCTCTCCCTCCTTCTCTTTACCCAGCTGACTTCAGGGACCGCCCGCGGCTGTTATCATCCCAGAAAATCGTCCAGGAGACCCTGTGCAAGGACAGCGTCCCCCAGGGACAGAAAGGACAAGCAAGAAAGCTTGGTCTGCACCTCTGCAGTCGTAAACGCGCTGTTTCTAGAAAACCTGACACACTCACCTAATTTAAAAAAAAATCAAAACGAAGTATTTAATTCCCTCAGTATTTCAAAATACTCAGCAAAACCATCTCCTCTTTGACCCTGTGTCAGACTATTTTTTAAAGTACTGATGAAGCACAGATGCTGGCGACTTTCATTCAATCCCAGGCAGGAGGACGCGCCGCCAGCCACAGCCGCCAGCGCGGGCAGGACCTCAGGGCCGTGTCACGAGCACAGTCACCAGGTTGACTCTGTGGCAGTCCTCTTCCGCTCCCCAAATGATGCCCTGCATCCCTCAGTGTCCGTGGAAACAGGAGCTCACAGCATCTGTTTGGGCCAATTCTGGGCTGACGCGGGCAAAGGAAACAGTCAACGCACCTGTTGTCGGCTTCCATTGAAATCCACAGCCCACCAGGGAATGACAGGGTCGCTGGGCCGGGTATCATGCCCAGGGCCCCAGGCCTGAGAAAGTGGGTCCTTGGGCACCCGCAGGAAAGAATTCAAGCAAAAGCCACAGAATAAAGCACAAAACAGTTTTATTAAGCAATTAAGCAAGACTTCGGTAAGGGACAGGGACAGGCTGCAGAGGGCCTGGCTGCCTCGGGAAGCAAGGAGTAGCTTCAAGCGGGGTTGAAGGGGATTTTTTGCAGGACCTCAAAGGGAAGTGGTCATAGCAGCCGGGAAGTGGACCTCGGGCCGCGATCAGCTGGCTGACTGGTTCTGGAGCTGCATGCTCAGTTTGTGGTCCCTCTGCAAACCGAGTGCAAACCGAGTGGTTTGCAGTGGGCATGGACAGGCTGACGACTTGCCCTATGTTACAGGATGTGTGGCCGACTTCAGGAGAATATGGCTTCCTGTATGTGCAGACTTGTCTCACCTAGGGCCCCACTGAGCCCACCAAGATGCCTGTCTCAACGGCATGATAGACTCCTGCACACCAGCTCAGATCCAGGCCCTAAGGACTTGTCATGCCATTGGTAACTGACCCGACTTCCCTTGCTCACAAATGAAGGGGCGATGGTAACAGATCACTCCTGCAGCTGATGCCCCTTCAAATGAGATAATGCTTTTCAAGCCTATAGCACAGCCTAGCACAGAGGCACACTAATTAATAAATAGTAGCGATCATTACTACTTATTTTTCTTTAGCGTTTTCCAATGTGTTGTATCATTATTATTAAAAGGAAATAAAAACTCACACAACCCTAGTCACTGCTGGGGCACGACATTGGGGTCCGCTGACCTGAACTCCAGCCCTAGCCCCGGGTCCCAGGCAGATACTCAATCTCTGTGCACATGTGAGAGAGTCTAACAGCACCTGGTCTTCACTGCTCAGAGGCTGGCAGGAGGATGAACAGAGACAGTAAATACGAAAACACTTTATATTCCATCAAGCCAGGCGCATGCACGGGAAAGGGGTGCACGTTCCCTCTGGAGCATGGAATCGGCATCTGGGATTATTAGCTTACACCCCTCTAGTTCTGCTAAAAGTATCAGGTAATGAGACACCAGAACGTAGAGTCACCACAAGAACTAGGAGAGTGGGTGCTCTCGAGGCCCTGGACAAGCCCAGACCTGCGTGGGCTCCTGTACGCAGTTGGAAAGGCCTCCAGGCAGAATTTCTTCCCCCATGACTCTGCGAGCAGGGACTCTGTTATCACCTGTCTCCAGTGCACTCAGAACATTCAGAAGAGCTCTCCGTGGGATCAACTGCTAGGAGCCCAGATAGCTCTCTCCTGTTATGACTAATGTAGATGACCACAGGGGAAGGACTTGTGGGTCCTGGGCTATCTCCTCTCCATCACTAACGTAGGTAATCACGAGAGAAGGACTCGTGGGTCTTGGGCCATCTCTACCGCCCCCACCCCCCCATCTTGTCCTGGCTCAGGAAACAAGCAACATCCAGCATTTTCCCCTCTTGTGGAAATGAAAGTCCCAGAGGTAGAAATTCTGACACAGCAATGCATGCTTGACACCCTGATGCTGCCTTGACCACTGTGAGAGGGCTCCCCGAGAGCTGGTACCCTGGCCTGGCCCTCACGTGTGGACACATGCTGTTTCCCAGTCTTTGTTCTCAATGCCACACCCTGGGCCAACCCTCATCTCCACTTCTGTTCCTTCATACCTCTTCTCCCCTGGCCTCTGACTGGTCAGGCTGTGCAAATGCCACCTGGGCTCCTTTCTTCCTGTCACTGTCCCTGCAGGGGACCACCTGCTGCCTTCTCTCCCTGAGTAGATCTACGAGTCTCCTCTGCCACCTCTCCCCCTGAAGCCGCCCAGGAAGCCTGCAGCGTTGTTACTGAGCTCACTCATTCCTTGTGTGCCCAGGTGGTGTGGCACCCACCTTGGGGTCTATGGTGCTGGTCCAAGGACCCAGGATGGAGAGTCAGAGCTGGGTTATGAACCCTAATCCCACCACCTGGCAGTTACGTGACTTGATGATGGTCTAAAATTCTCATGTGCCGAGACTGTGCTACACTGAGCTCCTTACGATTTGACGGGGAATTTTGTCTTCACATCCCTGTGGCTCAGGAGGGGACTTTGCAGACCCTGTGATCAGCACTGCTGAATTCACACCCAGGCCTCCAGGCCAGAGTCAGTGCCTGGACACGTTGGGTGATTTCTGTTTGGGCCCTTCCTGTATATGAAGTGGGGTGGCTGCCACTGCTTCTTGGAGTTGACGTGAGGAGCAAGTGTGCATCATGCCCACTGGATCACAGCGTGGATGGGAGAAGTGAGTTCTGTCCACTGCAGTCTCTCTAGCACCTGGACCTGCCTGATGCCTATAATAGGTTCTAATGAATATTGATTTGAGTGAATAATAGAAGCAGGCCCCTAGCACAGAACCTGGCAGAAGATGGAAATTCCAGAAACCATCGTGGCAGGACTTGGCATTTATATACATGCTCCACCCAGCAGCTCATCTATCTTTACCCTCATTACCACCCTGCGGTCTAGGATCCCCAGCGCCCAGCATGGGGCCTGGCTCATACGTCTCACTCAATAATGTGTGTCTGTGCTGCTGAGGAGGGTGGTGGCCACATGGAAGACCGAAGGGGCACGCCAAGCCTCCAAACACAGTAGTACTGAGGTAGTAGGTCCACATAAGAAAATCTAAACATTTGTTTAGTGCTTACTGTATGTTAGGCAATGCAAACTTATTTTTCTATGATTCACTTAATTCTCACAAAAAAACCAAAGAGCTTGGTTCTCTTGCTCTGCCCATTGTACAGATGAGAGACTGGGGCGGTGCACTTAAGCTGCCTGCAGGCACGAGAACTAAATGAACCACAGAAAAATGTTTCCATTGTCTAACACACAGTAAGCACTAAATAGATCTTTTGATCTTGTTTATTTGGAAGGATTGTTTGCCCTTACCCACTAGTCCATGTGGCCACTGAGGGGAAAGTCACACGGCCCCCCACCACCCTGGTAGATGGAGGCCATACCACCCAAAGACCCTCTCTGGGGCTTCTCTCCTCCACACTAAGCAATGCCCTGAGATCAGCCTGAAAAATGTTGTCCTTGCTGCATCGAAACCAAGAGCAAAGAACATCTGGGCGTTCTTCCTCCTTGCCAAGCACAACAGTCTGCAATTTCTCTTTTTTTTAAATTTAATGAAAGAGAAAATATACCCCCTAAATTCCTAGGGGAAATCCAAAGAAAGTTATTGCCATCATATTTTGAGGAAGTCTTGAATCCTCCACTGTCAGATATAAGATTCTCAGAAGGCAACTGACCTTCTGCAAAAGCCATTAGAACAGCATCATCTGGACACAGTTTCCAGAATGAAATACTGCAGTCCCACTGGGCAGAAAAACAAACCTAGCCATCAAATGGTCCTCAAATAGCACGGACACACAAATGCACAGCCCTGCTCACTCCAGGAAGGTCCAGGGTTCCAGAATGCCACGCTTTTCCACTCCAGCAGACCAAGATGAAGCTCCAAGGGATATTTCATTTCCCAAATGGGTCACTTCCTTTCTAGGAGGAGAGGACGCCCATGCTGAATTGCTTTCCCAGGGCTGTTTCGAGGGTTTTCACCACAGTAAGACTTATTCCTTAATAATGACAAAGGAATGGACTCACACATGCAGATGATTTTGGATGATTTATTCTATTATGGTTGTGGGAAATGGGACTTGGAGAGATAAGTAAGTAATGTGCCAAGTCCACCTAACCAATAAGTAGAGCCAGAACAAGAACCAAGTCCACCTCAAAGTCCATGCCCCTGCCCACAGTCACACGGGGCCACTTTAACATGCCTCCTGTCACCATGCTGCCTCTAATCCATCATCTGTCCACACAGCATCACAGGGGTACTTTGGAAGCTCACATCTCATCTTTTACTCCCTCCCCTAGACACTTTGGGTGCTTGCTGCCTCAGATAAAATCTGAGCATTCCTATGTGGCTCACAAAGGACTACAGTAACAAGGCTGAGCAGAAAGAAAATGACAACTCTCCAGAAACTAAACTTGAAGTCACAGACAGTCATAATCTAACTGAGAGAGAATTCAAAGTAGCTGTCATGAAGAAACTCAATGAGTTACAAGAAAACTCAGAAATACAGTTCAATGAGCTCAGGAATAAAATTAATGAACAGAGTACTTCACCTAAGAGATTGAAACTTAAAAAAAACAAACACATAGAAATTCTGGAGATGAAGAACACAATGAATGAGATGAAAAATAAAGTAGAAGACATTGAAAATAGAGCTGACTATATGGAAAAGGGAATTAGTGAGCTCAAAGATAGAATCTAGAAACGAGTCAGGTGGAGGAGGAGAGAGAACTAAGATTTTTAAAAAATGAAGAAATTCTATGGGAAATATCTGACTCAGTTAGGAAAAGTAGCATAAAGATAATAGTTATCCCGGAAGGAGAAAAGAGAGAGAGAAGGGAGCAAAGAGCTTATTCAAAGAAATAATAGCTGAGAACTTCCCAAACCTGGGGAATGAACTGAATATACAAGTACACGAAGATAATAGAACTCCTAATTATCTCAACATAAAAAGAACTTCTCCAAGGCATAATAGTATTAAAATGGTCAAAAGTCAATGAGAATGATAGAACATTAAGGGAAGCCAGAGAGAAGAAAATAACCTACAAAGGAACTCCCATCAAGCTTTCATCAGATTTCTCAGCAGAAACCCTACAGGCTAGGAGAGAGTGGAATGATATATTCAAAATTGTCAGCCAAGGATACTTTATCAAGAAAAGTTATCCTTCAGAAATGAAGGAGAAATAAAGGCTTTCCCAGACAAACAAAAGCTGAGAGAGTTCATTGCCACTACACCTGCCTTAAAAGAAATGTTGAAAGGAGCCTTCCTACCAGAAACAGAAAGGCAAAGTTTTTAAAGCTTTGAGCAAGGTCATAAATAGACAGACAGAATCATAAAAGTGCAGGTCTATATCAGAATAGGTTAGTAAATACTTAAGTAACTTATTCTGACAGAAAGCATCAGAAATAACTATAATCACTTCAATTTGGTCACAAATTCACAACACATAAAAGACTAATGTGTGACAATGAAAACGTAGAAGGGGAAGAGGAGAAAGATGGAACCTGCAGAGACTAACAGAGATAAGAGGCTATCAGAAGAAAAAAGACTGTCTCATCTATGAGAGCTTTTGTATGAATCTCATGGTAACCATAAAACAAAATATCAGAGCAGAGTCACAAATCATGTGACTTAAAGAGAAAACTTAGAAAACCATCACAGAAAACAACCAAACTGAAATGGCAAATAGATATACAAAAGAAAAAAAAAAAACAATGCAAATATAATACCACCAGAAAACAAAAGACAGAATGGCAATATTAAGCCCTCATATATCAATAATCACTCTAAATGTAAGTGGATTGAATTCACCAATCAAAAGACAGAGTGGCTAGATGGACTAAAAAACAAGACCCAACAAAATGTTGCCCAGGAGACCCATCTCAGCTCTACAGAAAAACATAGGCTCAGAGTGAAGTGGTGGAAGATGATACTCTAAGCAAAGGGCAACCAAAAGAAAGTGGGTGTAGCCATACAAAGCTTTGGGTATAGCCACCAAAAGTGGGTATCTTGTAGCCACCAAGACAAAAAAGATAAGAGACAAAGATGGAAATTATGTAATGATAAAAGGGACAATCCACCAGGAAGACACGATACTTATTAGTATATATTCACCTAACACAGGATCACCAACATATATAACGCAGCTATTAAGAAACCTAAAGGGAGACATTGACATCAATGCAATAATATTGGGGGACCTCACCACTCCACTTACTTCAATGGATAGATCATCCAGACAAAAAGCCAACAAGGAAACAGTGGCCTTAAATGAAACACTAGCCCAGATGGACTTAATATATTTAGAACATTCCATCCAAAAACAGCAGAATACACATTCTTCTCAAGTGCCCATGGAAAATTCTCAAAGATAGACCATATGTTGGGAAACAAAGCAGGCCTCCATAAATTTAATAAGATTGAAATCATATCAAGCATCTTTTCCAGCCTCAATGCTATGAAAACTAGAAAATAACTATAAGAAAAAAGCTGGGAAAGTGACAAACATGTGGAGACTAAACAACATGCTACTAAACAACTATTGGATAAATGAAGAAATCAAAGGAGAAATTAAAAATTACCTAGAGGCAAATGAAAATGAAAACACAAGATACCAAAAACTATGGGATGCAGCAAAAATGGTACTAAGAAGGAAGTTTATAGCAATACAGCTCTACATCAAGAAATAAGAAATAAGAAAAATCTCAAATAAGCAATCTATCACTATACCTGTATGAACTATAAAAAGAAGAACAAACAAAGCCCAAAGTCAGTAGAAGGAAGAAAATAATAAAAATCAGAGCAGAAATAAATAAAATAGAGACAAAAAAATAGAAAGGATCAATTAAACTAAAAACTGGTTCTTTGAAAAGATAAACAAATGACAAACCCTTAGCAAAACTCACTAAGAAAAAAAAAGAGAGAAGGCTCAAATAAATAAAATCAGAAATGAAAGAGGAGAAATTATTACAGATACTACAGAAGTACAGAAGATTATAAGAGAATACTATGAAAAGCCATATGCCAACAAATTGGATAACCTAGAAGTGGACAAATTCTTAGTATCATACAACCTCTCAAAACTGAATCAAGAAAGAAAAGAAAATCTGAATGGACCAACCAGAAGTAAAGAGATTGAAACACTAATTAAAAACCTCCCCCAAAACAAAATCCAGGATCATACAGCTTCTCTGGTAAATTCTACCAAACATTCAAACAAGATGTAATACCTGTCCTCACACTCTTCCAAAAAATTAAAGAAGAGGGGACACTTCCTAACTGATTTTACAAGGCCAACATTACTCTGATACCAAAACCAGAAAAGGACAACACAAAAAAATGAAAATTACAGGCCAGTATCATTGATGAACATACATGCAAAACTCCTCAACAAAATATTAGCAAATCGAATACAACAATTCATTAAAAGAATCACACACCACAATCAAGTGGGATTTATTCTGGGAATGCAGGGATGGTTCAACATCTGCAAATCAATCAATGTGATACACCACGTTAACAAAATGAAGAATAAAAATCACATGATCATTTCAATAGATGCAGAGAAAGCATTTGACAAGATCCAACATCCATTTATGATAAAAACTCTCAATAAAATGGGTGCAAAAGGAAAGTATCTCAACATCATAAAGGCCATATATGACACACCCACAGCCAACATCATACTCAATAGTGAAAAACTGAAAGTTATTCCTCTGTGAACAGGAAAAAGACAAGGATGACCACTCTCAGCACTCTTATTCAACATAGTACTGGAAATCAATTAAGCAGATCAATTAAGCAAGGAAAAGAAATAAAAGGCATCCAACTCTGAAAGGAAGAGGTAAAACTGTCACTATTTGCAGATGACATGATTGTATATATAGAAAACCCTGAAGAATCCATCAGAAAACTATTAGAAATAATTAATGAATACAGTCAAGTTGCAGGGTACAAAATCAACATACAAAAATCAATTGCATTTTTATACACTAATAACAAACTAGCAGAAAGAGAAGTCAAGAATATAATCCCATTTACAATTGCACAAAAACAATAAAATACCTAGGAATAAGTTTAACCAAGGAGGCGAATGACCTATACACTGAAAGCTATAAGAATTATTGAAAGAAATTGAAGAAGACATAAAGAAATGGAAAGATGTTCCATGCTCATGGATTGGAAGAATAAACATAGTTAAAATGTCCACATTGCCTAAAGCAATCTACAGATTCTTTGCAATCCAATTAGAATCCCAATGACATTCTTCACGGAAACGGAACAAAGAATCCCAAAATTTATGTGGAACAACAAAAGACCCTGAATACCCAAAGCAATCCTGAGAAAAAAGAACAAAGTTGGAGGTACCACACTCCCTGAATTCAAAATATAGTACAAAGCTATAGTAATCTAAACAGCATGGTACTGGTAGAAAAATAGACACACAGATCAATGGAACAGAATTGAAAGCCCAGAAATAAAACCACACATTTATGGACAGCTAATCTTCGACAAAGAAGCCAAGAACATACAAAGGAGAAAGGAAAGTCTCTTCAACAAATGCTATTTGGAAAACTGGACAGCCACGTGCAAAAGAATGAAAGCAGACCATTATCTTACACCATACACAAAAATTAACTCAAAATAGATTAAAGACTTGAATGTAAGACCTGAAACCATGAAAATTCTAGAAGAAAACATAGGCAATACACTTTTGACATCGGTCTTAGTAGTATCTTTTTGTATACCATGTCTCCTCAGCCAAGAGAAACAGAAAAAATAAACAAATGGGACTACATGAAACTGAAAAGCTTCTGAATCGCAAAGGAAACCATCAACACAAAGAAAAGACAGCCCACCAAATGGGATAAAATATTTGCAAATCATATATCTGACAAGGGATTACTTTCCAAAATATATAAGGAACTCATACAACTCAAGACCAAAAGACAGACAACCCAATCAAAAAATGGGCAGAGGATGTGAACGTACATTTTCCCAAAGAAGATAATTAGATGGCCAACAGGCACATGAAAAGATGCCTCCCTAATTATTAGGGAAATGCAAATCAAAACTACAATGAGATATCTCCTCACAACTGTCAGAATGGCTATAATTAACAAGACAAGAAATAACAAGTGTTGGAGAGGATGTGGAGAAAAAGGAACCCTCATACACTGCTGGTGGGAGTGCAAACTGGTGCAGCCACTGTGGAAAACGGTAGAGAGATTCCTCAAAAAGTTAAAAATAGAAATAACATATGATCCAGCTATTCCACTTCTGGGTATTTATGGAAAGAATATGAAAACACTAATTCAGAAAGGTATATGCACTCCTATGTTCATCATACCATTATTCACAATAGCCAAGACTTGGAAGCAACCCAAGTGCCCAACAATGAATCGATGGATAAAGAAGATGTGGTATATATACAGAGTGGAATACTACTCTGCCATAAAAAAGACAAAATCATGCCATTTGCAGCAACATGGATGGACCTTGAGAGTATTATGCTAAGTGAAATAAGTTAGATAGAGAAAGACAAACACTGTATGATTTCACTCATGTGGAAGATAAACAGACAAACACACACATAGATAAGGAGAACAGATTGGTGGTTACCAGAGGCAAAGGGGGTTGGGGAGAGGGCATAAGGGGTAAAGGGGCACATGTGTATGGTGAGAGATAAAAACTAGACTATTGGTGGTGAGCATGACGCAATCTATATGGAAGATGAAATATAATAATGTAAACTGAAATGTACGCAACGTTATAAAGCAATGTGACCTCAATAAATATTCAAAAAATAATAATTAAAAAATGAAATGAAATCAGGAAAATGATAAATAAACCAGATGAGAAAATCAACAGAGATGGAAATTATAAAAAGGAACTGAACAGAAATTATGGAGCTGAAAAGCACACTAACAAAAACAAAAAATTAACTAAAGGGGTTCAAGAGCAGATTTTAGCAGGCAGAAGAAAAATTCAGTGAACTCAAAGATAGGCCTGTGAAATTACTGAGTCTGAGGAGCAGAAAGAATAAACAATGAAGAAAAGCGATGAGAGCCTAGGGGACTTATGGGATACCATCAAGCCAACCAACAAATGTGTTAGCAAAGTCCCAGAAGAAGAGAAAAAGGCGGAAAGATTATTTGAAGAAATGTTGACTGAAAGCTTCCTAAATTTGAAAAAAGATAGGAATCTACAAACCCAAGAAGCGCAACAAACTCCAAGCAAGATGAACTGCGAGTCCCACACCGAGATACATTATAATCAAATTGTCAAAAGACAAAGAGAGAATATTGAAAATAGCAGGTAAGAAGCGACTCACCATGTACAAGGAATCCTCAATAACATTATCAGTGAATTTCTCATCAGAAACCTTGGGAGCCAGCAGGCAGTGGAATGATGTTATACTTAAATTACCAAAAGAAAGAAAAAAACTCAACAGAGAATTCTACACCTGGGAAAACTATCCTTCAAATATAAACACATCTCTCCCACTCCAAAAAAACCCAGATAGTTCATCACCTTGACTTGCCCTACAAGAAATGCCTAAGGGAATTTTCAAATTGAAAGGAAAACACACTAAATAGCAATGCGAAAGCACATAAAAGCATAAATCACACTGGTAATGGTAAATATACAGACAAATGCAGACTACCCTAACACTGTCATGGTGGCATGTACATTACTTTTAATGCTAATACAAAAATTTGTTAATGGAGACACAATACAAAAAGAAGCAAACTCTGAAAACAAGAACACAAAGGCACGTGTGTGTGGTGGGGAGTTAAGCATAGAGTTTCTGTATGTAATTTAAGATGTGATGAATTTAAAGCGGACGATTATTAACTACAAGATATTTTATGCAAGCCTTGAGCTAAGCACAAAAAAACCTATAATCGACACAAAAGATAAAGAGAAACGAATCAAATCAAATCCCTACCAAAAAACATCATAAAATAACAAAAGAAGGCAGTGAGAGAGCGAGAGAGAGGTTCAAAACAACTGTAACGCAGAGCCAGCCCTGACGGGCTAGGGGTTCAAGTTTGGTGCTCTCACCACTTCGGCTGCCCGCGTTCATTTCCCGGCTGCAGAACCACACCACCTGTCTGCCAGTCCCCATGCTGTGGCGGCAGCTCACACAGAAGAACTAGAAGGACTTACAACTATGACATACAACCACGCACTGGGGCTTTGCGGAGGGGGGAAAAACAGAAGTCGTAGCTCAAAAAAAAAAAAACAGCAACTGCAAAATAGACTGAAAAAAATGAAAAATATGCAATAGTAAGTCTTTACCTATCAATAATTAGGTTAAATGTAAATGGATTAAAATCATCTGTCAAAAGGCACAGAGTGGCCAAATGGTTTAAAAAAAAAAAAAGCAGGATCCAAACGTATGTGTTTGCAAGAGACTCATTTTAGCGTTAAGGACATACATAGGCCAAAAGTGAATGAATGGAAACAGGTGTTTCGTGCAAAGTCACACAAAGAAAGAAGGGGTAGCCATACTGGTATTAAATAAAATAAACTTTAAGTCTGAAAGTGTCATAAGATACAAAGTCATTATACAATAATAAAAGTATCAATTCAACAGTAAGATCCAACATTTATAAATATACACACTCAACACCAGAGCTCTTAATATTATAAAGTAAATATTGACATATCTGAAGAAAGAAAGAGACAGCAATATCACAATAGTAAGAGACTTCCATACCCCACTTACAACAATGGATAGGTCATCTAGACAGAAAGCCGATAAGGAATCAGTGAACGTGAACACTGTAGACCAAAGGGACCTAACAGACAAACACAGAACTTTCCACTCAACAGCAGAGGAATGCACGCTCTTCTCAAGCACGCGGAACACCCCCCAGGAGAGATCACTTGTTAGGCCACAAAACAAGTCTTAACAAATTTGAGAAGATTGAGATCATATCAAGCATCTTTTCTGACCACGGTCCGGTTTCTTCTTTGCTCCATTGTTTATTCGAGTGTGTTGTTTAATTTCCACATATTTGTGAATTTCCCCATTTTTCTTCTGTTACTGATTTCTACTTCATTCCATTGTGATCTAAACAGATCGTTGCTATGATTTCAATCTTCACAAAATTTTCCCTAACTTTATTGACAAATATTGTTTATATTTAAGATGTACAATTTGATGTTTTGATATACACATGTAATCACTGCAGTCAAGCTAATTAACATATCCATCATGTCATATAGTTACCTTTTCTTTTTTTGGTAAGAACTCTTAAGATCTACCTTCTTACCAAATTTCAAGTATACAACACAGTATTGTTAACTACAGTCACCATGCTGTATGCTGGATCTCCAGAGTTATTCATCTTGCATGACTGAAACTGTGTAACCTTTGGCCAATATTGCCCCATTTCTCACTCACCCAAGGCCCTGGAAATCACTGTTCTACTCTCTGATTCTATAACTTTGACTATTTCAGATTCCACGTTCAAGTGGCATCATGCAGTATTTGTTTTTCTGTGTCTTGCTATTTCACATAGCATAACATCCTTTAGCTTCATCCATGTTGTTGCAATTGGTGGAATTTTGTCCTTTTTTAGGTTTAATAATTCCATTTTGCGTGTGTGTGTGTGTGTGTGTGTGTGTGTGTGTGTGTATTTCTTTATCCATTCATCTGTTGGTGGACATTCAGATTGTTTCCATGTCTTGGCTGTTGTGAATAATGCTGCAGTGAACATGGTAGTGCAGATATCTCTTGCATCAAGTGATCCTTATTTCCATTTCTTTGGATACATACCCAGAAGTGAGATTGCTGGATCCTACATAATCCTATTTTTAATTTTTTGAGGACCCTCCATACTTTCTTCTGTAATGGCTGTACCAATTTACATTCCCATCAAGAGTGTACAAGGATTCTCTTTTTTCCACATCCTTACCAACACTTATCTTTCATCTTTCTGATAATAGCTTTTTGTGTGTGGTGAGGAAGATTGGCCCTGAGCTAACATCTGTTGCCATTCCTCGTCATTTTGCTTGAGGAAGATTGTTGCTGAGTAAACATCTGTGCCACTGTTCCTCTATTTTGCATGTGGGATGCCACCACAGCATGGCTTGATGAGTGGTGTGTAGGTCCACGCCTGGGATCTGAACCCAAGAACCCTGGGCTGCCAAAGTGGAGTGTAAGATCTTAACCACTAAACCCATGGGCTGACTCTTGATAACAGCATTTTTTAACAGGCGTGAAGTGATATCTCATTCTGGTTTCAATTTTCATTTCTCTGATGATTAGTGATGTTGAGCATCATTTTATGTACTTATTGGCCATTTGTATGTCTCCTTGAAGAAACTTGTATTCTAGTCCATTGCTCGTTTTTAAATTGGAGTATTTGGTGTTTTATTTGTTCTTGAGTTGAAGGAATTCCTTATATGTTTTGGATATTAACCCCTTATCAGATATATGGCTTGCAAATATTTTCCCCTATTCCATAGGTTGCCTTTTCACTCTGTTGATTGTTTCCTTTGCTGTGCCAAAGCACTTTAGTCTGATGTAATCTCACTTGTCCATTTTTACTTTTGTTTCCTGTGTTTTTGGTGTCATAGCCAAAAAATCATTGCCCAGACCAATGTCAGAAAGCTTTTTCTCTATATTTTCTTCTGGTACTTTTTTGACTTCAAGTCTTATATTTAAATCTTTAATCCATTTTGAGTTGATTTTTGTGTATGGTGTAAGATAAGGGTCCAACTTCATTCTTCTGCATGTGAATACCCAGTTTTCCCAACACCATTTATTGAAAAGACTATTCTTTCCCCATTTTGTGTTCTTAATATCCTTGTTGAATATCAATCATCAACAAAACTAAGATGATTTTTGAAAAGATAAACAAAATCAACCAGCTTTTAGCTAGACGAAGAAAAAAAGAGAAAAGACTCAAATAAATAAAATCGGAAATGAAAGAGAAGATATAACAATATCTATTATTGTAAGGGGGGTGTTTAAGTCTTACTATTGTATTGCTATTTCTCACTTCAGTTCTGTTAATATTTGCTTTCTATATTTAGGTGCTCTGATATCGAGTGCATATATATTTATAATTGTTATGTCTTCTGATGAAATGACCCTTTTGTCCTTATATAATGACCTTCTCTGTCTCTTGTGACAATTTTTAACTTGAAATCTGCTTTATCTGATACGAATATAGCCATCCCTGTTTTCATTTGGTTACCATTTGCATAAAATATCTTTTTCCATTCATTTTCTTTCAGTCTTGTGTTTTCTTAAAGCTAAAGTAAGTCTCAAAGCTAAAGTGAGTCTCTTATAGACAACATATGATTGTATGTTTTTTTTTTAATCCATTGAGCCACTCTATGTCTTTTGACTGGGGAATTTAACCCATTCATGTTTAAAGTAATTATTGACAAGCAAGGACTTACTATTGTCTTTTTAGTTGTTTTCTGTTTGTTTTGCACCTCTTTTGTTCTTCTCTTCCTCTCTTGCTTCTTTTCTTGGCATTTTACATATTTCACGTCCTCCATACTCAACATATTGGCTTTTTCTTCAGCCTTCTCAACTGATCACATGAGATGATTGCCACAGTTCTGATTATCACAACCTCATATAAACATGTCCAAAGACTGAGAAAAGGAAGACTTGGAAAAGGAACTCTTCTTATATTTCTTTCCTCTTTTGTCAGGGAGGAAAAATTTTCTAGAAATCCTCCAATCGATGTCTCCTTGCATTCCATTACCCAGAACTGGGTCACACAGCTATATTTAGCTGTAAAGAAAGCTGTGAAAGTTAATATTTGATATTTTCAGCTTGAATTGTGGAGAGTGTCCAAAAAAGAATAGTAATTAAAAGAGTTTGACAGGCAAACACCCAGTATTTGGCAATATTTATTACAATAGATTTGGGGGAGATTGCAGAATTTCAGGACTTTCTCTTAAGACTCTCCCAAGTTTCCCCATTAGGTAATGAGTTAAACTAAGACATAGGTTTCCAGATGATACACTGAATTTAAGAACCACAGTGAGAAGCATAACCACATGTATGACCATGAGTCTAATATTAGAGCAGAGAGGGGTGGGAAGCAGTACGGCCCCCCCAATTTTCCAGAAGTATAAAATTTTAAAATTCAAAATAGGAAAAATTCTCAAGAGTACATGGAATCATATCATATGATTATTATGAATCTTATATGAATATTGAAATCATATGAATATTATATATTAGATAATATATTATCAAAATTCTGGATACCAATCCCTCCCAACCTACTGGGTCTCGTCGTTTCTATTTTCTTGCTTATTTGTTTAATGATCTGACTGGAGTATTTTATTGAAGTGTATTTCCACTGTAGTATGATGACTTTGATGTCCCTTCCATGAGAGCATCATCTTGGATGCATGCACGGGGACTGTGGGGTGACAGTTGTAGCAGGTAACTCTTGATGTTCTCTTTCTCTCATCTCTCTCCTAAGCTGTCTTTCTCTGTTGGTATCACACCAGTCACTCTGCTCCACGAAATGTCAGCTGATTGCTCTGTTCTTTTCAAGAATGTTCTGAGGCATAAGTTGCTCTACTGTCTAATCCATTTAAATTCAGGCCCCTAGCAAGGGTAATTTTTGAGGCCATACTTT
This sequence comes from Equus quagga, assembly GCF_021613505.1. NCBI lineage: Eukaryota > Metazoa > Chordata > Mammalia > Perissodactyla > Equidae > Equus > Equus quagga. Next base: position 51,728 of record NW_025799870.1, on the reverse strand, counting down.
AAAGTTTATTACGGCCCCAGGAGAGCTCTTATTAGCTGTCTCTTTCCTGTTATTCTCTGTAACCTAACGACCTCTGGTTTGGCTTGTTCTTATGAAGCTACCAGCCTCCTCTTCATACTCACTGTCAAAATCACCACTGGTTTGAGAGTCCTCTTAGGCTTGAACTTGCCCCACACTCTGTTCCAGGTCAGTCAGTTTCTTTGAGGAGAGTGTTGGAGCTCTCTGTTCTTATGGCCTGCCTCTCCCTCTGAGCAAGATCTCTGAGCCACTGACCTGGAACTGGGGACAGGACAGTGGTCCTCTTCTCTGAGAATGACACCCCTGGTTTATAGGCAGGGCACTGGTTGGGGGTATAGCCTCTGCCCCGTGAGCAGGCTGGTGAGAAGGTGGTAAGGATCTCAGTGTTCTCAGCCTGCCACGCCTGGGGAAGAGTCTTCATCCTGTGAGTGGAGGATGGGCTGCGGGAGGAGGCCTCTGACCGTGCAGCGGCTCTCACCTGGAACTTAGTCCCTGAAACATGGAGCTGGAGGGGATGAGCAGTGCTGTGGCCTGGCCCCCCCCCCAGGAAACGCCACAGTCTCTGACTGGGGGACAGAGGGCGGGAAATCCCTGTTTTCTTGACACGCTTACCCAAAGTGAAGCTTCCACCATGAGCATCTGGGAGTGGGGAGAGGAGCAGATGGTGGCTCAAGTGCCACAGACTCTTGCTGTCCTTACCCAAATCTAGCAGGTTTTCTTGAATAAATATCTCTTCATTTTCTGTACATCCTTTGCACAATTTCCAGAGACTTTGAATGGTTGATTTTTAAAAACTTTTTTCCAGTTAAGACTGCTATACTGGGGGCAAGTCTGTGAGCTTCTCACACTACCGGCCTGGAACAGAATCTGCCAATTTTCTTAAAACCTCCCCCGAGAATGCTAGAAGACAGGGTGAGAGTTCTCCCAGAAGAGACAAGAAAGACAGAGAGAAATAAAAGGGAGAAGACAAATGACCTCGAGGATAAAGCTGGTGGTCAGACCCCTGAGTAACGGGAGCTCTGGTGAAAAGAGCAGAAAAAAAAGAAGAAATTATCCTGGAAATAATACAAAGAAGTTTCTTAGAACTGAAGGACTTGCATCTCTAGGTAGAACATACCGTCTAAAAGTCCAGCACAACAAATTTAAAAAGCAAAGACAGGCAAAGGTATATAATTACTAAATTTCAGGACACAAAACCATGAAGAAAATGATTGAAAGTCAAAAACAGATGGACTTATTGTGGCGATCATTTTGCAATATATATAAATATCTCATCATTATGTTGTACACCTGAAATGAATATAATGCTATATGTGAAGTATCCCTAGATAATAAACAAATAAAATTTAAAAACTTTTTTAATAATTAAAAAAAAACCCATACAACTTTCAAAGGAACGCAATCAGGAATGGCATTAGCCCGAAGCTGTAGACAGTAGAAGAATGCTGTCAAAATTCTGAAGGAGAATAATTTTGAACATATATTTCGCATATCCACATCAAATATTCCATGTGTAATGACTGAATCAAGACATTTTAGACATTCAGATTTAAGAAGTTATTTTCCCCTGTGATCTTTCTTTGAAAGTTACTTAAGGATGTACTCATCTAAAATGAGGCACTCAAGTCCAAGAGCATCACGGGAGCTGGCAAACAGTGGATCCACCAGGATGAGCGAGGCGAGGAAGAAGTTCCAGGACCGAGCCACTCGGCCATACTAGAAGACAGCCAGCCTGGGCGGGAGGATGGAAGGTTTCCAGGAAGGAGCTGGACAGAGGTTTGCGGAGGGTGGGGGGGAAGTGAGGACCAGTCAGGGGGAAGACATCATTAGATAAAAAAAACAGATTGAAAAGAAACCCCAGGAAGCCAGAGTCAAAGGAAGGGAAGCTGTGGTAAACCACAGTTCCACAGGCAGGATGACACGTCTCTCCAACTCAGAGCAGTGCCCTTGCTACCCTCCGAGACAGAGGAAGGGAGAGGAGGTGGCATCGGAGCTAACTTGTCAATCATCAGAAGTTAAATGCCATCTAAAATTCAATGAGTGAAAAACAAGATAAGCTTACTACTTAAAGTTATGGAGATAATGACTCAAAGAAACAGTTGAAAAAGTTAAAAAGCGGCTGCCATTGAGAAACATGAGAGTATTTCTTTTGGCAGGATTTTTTTGCCAGCCTTTTGGTGTGACTTAGTATTTTAATCATATGCCATTTTGATTTAAAAAAATCTTTAAATATACTTTAAAAGGCTTATAAGTTGGTTTGCATTTTACTTTCTATTATTTTATTTCAGAAACAAATGAAATACCCAGCACACCCAGGCTGACCATTCACGAGCAATGGGCGTGAGCTGCGTGACACAAAGAGGCTCGTGCAATTTGCCTGTACCTCATCCATGGACACTTTTTTTCCTTTTCCAAATGCAACTATTTCATCTCCAAGTTGCTCCCTGACTCTTCCCATTTTGTCATTGTCCCTTCATATTAATCCCAAATTTAGCTTTTTTCCTTCCTTTTCTGACACCTTCGCCAACACCACCCGTTCCTGTGTCCTCTTGTGTCCCCTCAGCCTGTGCAGCAGTGACCCAACGCTTCTCCCTGTAGATTAGCAATCCTAAGTTGTTCTCAAGAACATGGCCTTTTTCTGAAATAAGTAAGAAGGAAATAAGGCAAATCAGAACCAGAAGGAAACCATTCCCTCTGGGAACTTTCAAACATCAAGCGGGTTTCCGGAAGCCTGGCTACTCCCCACAATGCGCTTCCATCCATTCATTCTTCGCGCAGCATGGTGGGGCGTCCGTTCTGTGACTTGAGTTTCGGTAGCATTAGGGCGACTGGTGTGAGGAAGGGATGGAGAGCAACGTGACGGGCTCCTCTTTGCTCCCACTTCAGAGGGGCTCGTGCAGAAGCCCACCCGACTCTCTTCACAGCCTCCGCCACAGGCGCACCCCTTTGCTTAGAGGAGCATTTACTTCAAGATTTCGAATTTCCAGATTCCCAGTGTGGTTTACCTTGCATTCAAAACTTACTAAGAGCACAGTAGAAAAGAAGTGAAGACCCTCCCACGAGTGATGAATCCCTCTTCCTTTGTCCACGACGGATGGAAGAGACAGAAATCACTGAGAGGCCTCAGAGTCCACGCAGGCAGGCGAGCAGCCGCCAGTTTAGACACAATGTCAGGAACAAAACCGTCACCTCACATGGGGAGCCTAACCGCTGACTTCACCACTCCAGAACCAGGGCTTCAGATTGGTCTTGTTGTTTAATTAAATCTTTATTTACTAAAAGGTGATTAACCCAGAGATTTAAGTTACTGTGACTATTTTTTTCCTTTTTGAGCAAAGACCAAGCTTCTTGTTGTCTTTGGTGCTCCTGCCATCTTTTCATTGAGACTTGTGAAAGTATACAGCCAAGTGGACACCCCAACCCAGAGAATCTCCAGAATTTCAAAATTTACTTGCGGGAAACATAATGATTCATCTCAAAATTTCCATAAGGCTCGAAATCTTGGGAAGAATGACCTGCAGTGGCAAAGCAGTGCAGTGGATGTTTGAATCTATAATATTTGCAATTTGAGCAATTACAACCACATGTTACACAGTTCCCACCAGTGCACATCGACCAAGACCATGCCAGCTTAAGGGAACACACAGCGTTCAGGACCAAGGTCACCGCGGCCCCATTCAAGGGGAAAGACTGTGGCGAAATGAGGCCACATATGTTTCAGGGAGAGCTTCCCAACATACTTCTCATCATCGCCATTCTTTGAGCATATCATCTACAGGAAGAGAATCCAAACCCATGATATTTTAGGTTAAACCACAGCATTCAGCATGCAGTTCATTCCAGAGCCGTTTCTCCATGCCAGCCCGTGTCTTCAATGACATATCTAAGAAGCTATGTAAGAAGGACAAAAAGCGCATTTTCTCTTTCACATTTGAAAGATTTCTCTTGGCATGGAGTGTGTTGGGATTATGAGAAGCAAAGAAACAGAGAGTAGAATTCCTAGATTCCTCTTCTGTCCTGTGTTCATTCGTTAAACAAGGTAATTATTGAATACACCACACGTGCCAGGTCAATGCTCAAAGCTGGGAACACCACAGTGGGCAATGCACAGTTGTGGTCTCACATCGCTTCCTGTCCAGGACTCTTCCCAATGACTCATGTATGCTTCTTGATCTGCAGAATGTGTCAACGTACCAGTGAGCAAATGGCCACTAGTAAAGAAATGTCGTGAGCGCTGGTCCTTAAAAAGTGAGACAATGGAAGTTCAACTGGTGTGAGCACCAGACCTTCAATCCATTGTTTGTCTGAAACCTTCAGATCCTTTTGACAAGCCAACTGTTTGCTAGCAGGTTAGAAGCGAACTTACGTTCCTTCTTTTGTTAGAAAGACGTAGAAGCAGAGAAGAAATCTCCTGGAATTCGCTTTTTTGGTTGACTTGCAGATAACTTATAATCTCAATTTCTGGGGAACCACATCGTCGTGTTGCAGAAAAAGCTCAGAGTAGGAACACACAGATCCTTGTCTTATGGTGAAGGCGAGGCCCTCTACACAGAACACCAAAGGTGTTCCTGAGATGGCCACCGCAGAGAGGCTCTCTGCAGGACACTTCTGAACGGCGAAGCAGCATCTTCAGACAGAACCGTCTTCCTGGAGCGCTCACCAAGAGCTGTGCTCCTCAGGGTGAGGAGAAGCACAGGCCTGCCGAGTAGGAGAGAAACCAACTTTATTTAGACCAACAACTAGTTTCCTTTCCTTTTTTTGTCCTAAAGAAGTTCATCTGAGTTGTCAAAGCTGGAAACTGCAAGCTCGTCAAGGACAGGAGGTGTGTTCCGTCAACGCCGCCCCCCAATACCCGCCATGCAGCGAGGGTTCAAACAATTAAAGGAAGGCAAGAAGCTCCTCACTCTTTGACAGGGAAAACAAAAACAATCGTGTGCTTACCCTTTCCACTCCCCCACCCTCTACGGGACAGTCTTTGTTTTCTCCTCATCGGCCCATCTGTTTGGCCAAGAAATGAAATGAGTGCACGTGCTGAGTTGAAGAAGATAGGAAAGGCTGGGGGCTCCTCCGTGAGAAACAGCAGGGAGCCATCTGGGGAGAATGAGGTGGGGTGGGCTGCGGAGGAAGTCGAGAAAGGCCAGTCAGTTCCTGCGCAGGGTGGAGGAGGCTGGGCCACTTGTGGGTGGAGGGAAGGGATAAAGAAATAGGACCTTGGAGACAGCTGTCAAAAGAGGATTTCTGGGGGCCAGGCTGGTGGCATAGCAGTTAAGTTCACACGCTCTGCTTTGGGCCGGGGTTCGCAGGTTCAGATCCTGGGCCCAGACTTATGCACTGCTCGTCAAGTCATGCTGTGGCAGCATCCTACATACAAAATAGAGAAAGATGGGCACAGATGTTAGCTCAGGGCCAATCTTCCTCAGCAAAAAGAGGACAATTGGTGGCAGATGTTAGCTCAGGGCTAATCTTCCTCAAAAAAAAAAAAAAAAAAAAGAAGATTTCTGGCGCCTTGCTCTCTTCTGTGCATCTGCTGCTCTCTTAGGAGAAGCCCAGGCTGAAGACCCACAGAGGCACAGGGCTCTTGGGCTGGGGGGTCAGGTGCAAGTGGGGGTTGGGTGCTCAGGGAAACTGTCCTAAAACCAGGATCAGGATGGCCCAGGTTCGTGCGGCTTCCAGATGTTTCCATCCTACAGTGCTTCACATTTCCCATCCCCAGGTGTGTGGCCTTCCAGACGGTCAGCAGATAGTCGGCGTTCACGCGAAAGCCTGGGGTCCAGTGATAGGATCTCTGGGTCTCCGTGAGTCCAGGGCATGGTGGTTCAAGTGCTGAGGGAACAGCCCCTCGCACGTGGAAGGCAACGATGGCGCTTGCTCAGAACTGAATTAGTAAATAACCAAAGAAGCTCAGTTGTTGTCCCTCCTTGGGGAAGGGCCACCTGGAACAGCACCAAAGGCTCAGGTGGCTGGGAGTCCACTTCGCGGACGGTGTGATAGGACGCCAGGCCTTGCTTTCAGAACACAGCAATCCCGAGACGTCTGCCCGCCAGTACTGGTTATTGCTGATTTAAGGTCTAAACGAAAGCAAGGGCCAGCAAATCCAGCAGGCGCCTGTTCTGAACCTTCCAAACACCATAGGTACTGTGTCGCACACTTCATTTTTCTTTACAGTGATGACCAAAGGGAAAACATTTTAATTTCCTTAACTATGCAAGGAGTTCTCTTCTTGTCTCCCTCCGCATTTGGGGGCCTAGGCCTCTCGACCTGACTCAGATCTCTCGGATTATGTTGCTAATGAACTCGAGCTGCAGGAGTTCTTGTCCCAGAAAAAGCCCAGGCTTTGCTGCTGAGCACCAGCCCATTACTAATTGGCTGCTCCTCATCTCAAAGAGATGCTCATCGTCCGCCCGCCTCAGAGCTGGTTTTCATTCCCAGGCACCAGGACCACACAGCTGCTGCCGGATGTCCACGGCCTGTTTCACAAAAGCATTCCTGTGTCTGCGGTCCCTGAGCAAGCAGTTATAAAATGCTGCATCTTTCTTTTCCCAGAAATAAATTAGTGTCCTCTGCTTGACCAGGAAGCGCTGGTGGTTTTCTCAGTCTGCACGAAAGGAGTTGCTGGCAATCACCAACCTCCGGTGAAGTCATCAACAGGTTGTATGCAAATGAGGAATTATTTTTAAGCACGCAACACCATTCTTTTGAGAAACTCAGGCAGCTTGCATTCAATTTCATTTCAAAGTGCTATTGAAAGTTTTATATTGAAGGAAAATAGTAAGTTACTTGATAGTTCCTGAAATCAATGAATTGACTGCAATCTATGTATGTGTGTTTGCAGAATCATGCTGACACTATTTCCGCAGGATAAATTCCTGAGAAATGGAGTTGCTAGGTCAAAGCCCAGGTGTATTTAAAATTTTGAAAAATATTGTCAAACAGCTTTCCAAAGATGTGACACCAATTTACATTCCCATCGAAAAGGTCACCCACGCTCTTGCCAGCCCTGGATAATGTCAAACTTTTAATTGGACAGATGCGGATGGTTATCTTGTCATTGTTTAGATTTGCATCTTTTACATCAGTTGTGATGTTGAGCCACTATTCATAGGTCATGTCACTGTGATTTCTTTTCCTGTGAACTAGTTGTTCAAGTCCTTTGCAGGTCGTGTTCTATAGGATTGGTCATCATTTTCTTATTGATTTGTATGAGCCTTTTATATATTAAGGAATCCCCTCTTTGTTATATGTAATGCAATTACTTTTTCCTCCACAGTGGCATGGTATTTGTCCATTTCCCTTGTTTCGCTGGAAAGTTTTTGTCGAGTCAAATGTATCAGTGTTTCCCTTCGTGATGTCTGGAATTCATGGCATATTTAGGAAGCATTTTCATCATGTGGGAAGGTCTATAAAATTCACCTGTCTGGATTATAATGCTTTTGTGGTTTAATTTTTTACATTTAGTTTTTTTTTATTTATCTGAAGTGTATTTAGGAATAAGGTAAGTAACAAGCATTTTTGTGATTTTCCAAATGACCACACAAACACACTTTCCTTTGAAATGCCAACTCTTTCTTGTAGACAGAGTTTTCATGTCTTGGCTCTGCTTTTAGGCTGTGGGGTTGTGCAGGAACACAGCTGGCTCCGCCTTCTATGGCTCTATTCTTGCGCATCCCTGTGTCGTTGGATATTAGCATTGTCAGATGTTGTGACTAACTTATGGCTAGGCTCACATCATATATCTGTTCCCTCAAAATTTCCTGGGGGGTCCCACATACCCCTTAGTACACTTTACCGCCATGATCATCACTATTATTTTTGCCAAACCTGTGGGACACATGGCTGCCATCATGGTTCTCCAGGCATAGAGTCCCACAGTTAATTATGTTCATTTCATCATTTATCTTTCACTTCCGTCGTATTTCCTCTCTCTGCTTTGGCAAAGTATTTAGAACAACACTAACCAGTAGAGGTCCAAGGGGGTGTCTTTCTCTTGTCCTGACTTCAAAGCGGGTTTTCGCTACTAAACAGCAGCTGAGAGTTCAGCTTTGGAATTGCTTTACTTGGGCTCAAATGCCAGCTCTGTTTCTGACCGGACATGTGGCTTGGGACAAATTTCCTAACATTTCTAAACCTTGGGTTCTCCGTCTGTTATATGGGGATATTAACACTGCTGACTCTGTTTTCACTTTTTCCTGTTCTCCTTGTCAAGTATTGAAATCACTGTTATGTCAGCTTCATCGTAAATTTGGAAGCTTCCTTTCTTTCTACAGGCTCCAAACAGTATAAGCATCAGAATCGTACTTTCTTTGAAAGCGGGAAAGGGCTTGAGCAATATCACTTTAAGAATTTTTGCAATGTCTTTTGCTTTTGGTGGTCTCTTTAGATTTTGTTTTAATTTCTTATCAAGACAAACTCTGTAATTTATATTTTCCTAGAAAGTCATCTACTTAATCAAGATTTCAAGCTCATTAGCACAGAGCAGTGACTGTGTACCATCACGCATCCCTGTTTTGGACGGGTGGAGCCGTGCCTGTGCACAGGTGTCTGTCTTCCTTCCTTGTAAACGAGCCTGGGCAGGTATGAACTATTACCCTGGGATCTGTAATGAACTAGTGCTGACATTTGTCCGTCTAGCATTTGTTGTTGCTTTTTTCTGTATTTACTTCTTCCTTTGGTTTTTCATGATTCATTTTTTCGTTATTGTTTGTTTTGGTTATTTCTGGAGTTAATTTTTTATTAATTTATGTCATTATTTCTCACTTAGCAATGTAAAATTTACATCCATGAATTTAACTTTGGGAACAGCTTTATTTATATCTCATAGACTTTTAAAAAACAACTTTATTGAGATATAATGAAGTAATGACACGATAAATAACCTGCATCTATTTAAAGTGTAAAGTTTGAGTTTTGACACACACCCCAAGGGAACCATCACCACAATCGGGATAATGAGGGTGTTCATCGCTCCCTAACGTCTCCTTGTGCCCTTCGTAACTGCTCCCTCCTGCCCCGCTTCACCCACCCCCCCGTCCCAAGGGGCTCAATGATCTGCTTTCTGTCCTATAGGTTAGTTTGCATTTTCTAGAATACTAAATATAGAAAAGTATACACTATGTATTCTTTTGGATTTGGTTTCTTTGACTCACCATAATTATTTTGAGATTCAGTATGTCGTATGGTGTATTAATAGTTGTGCTCTTCCTCGTTAAGCAGTTCTCCATTCTGTGGACGTGCCCTAATTTACTATTCATCTATTTATACATATTTGAGTTATTTCCAGTGGAGCTATTGCACATGAAGCTGCTATGAACAGAGTGAACAAATATTTGTATGCACATCTGCTTTTATTTATCTTGGGTAACCAGCTAGGAGAGAAGTGACTGGATCATTGGTGTATGATCACCTGGTGAAGCAGCTGCCAAACTCATTTCCAAATTGCTCTTACCATTTGACGTTCCACCAGCGGTGCATGCGAGTTACATCAATCTGTTTAATCTGAATCATTCTAATAGGTGTGTGGTGGCACCTCATTGCAGTTTTAATTGCATTTTCCTAATAAGTAATAAAGTTGGACAACTTTTCATGTGTTTATTGGCCATACATGTATCTTCTTTGGTGAAGTGTCTATTCAAATCTTTATTGGGTTGTTTGTTTTCTTATTGTTGAGTTTTAAGCATTCTTTACATATTCTGGATGAGAGTTCTTATCATATATATGCTTGGCAAATATTTTCTTCCAGTTTGCGGCTTGATTTTTTATTCTCTTAACAGTATCTTTAAAAATACGAAAGATTCTAATTTTGATGAAGCTGAATTTATAATTTTTTTCTTTTACTGATTGTGCTTTTTTGTCATATCTAAGAAATATTTGCCTAACACAAAAATCTTCTGTTTTCTTCCAAAAGTTTTATAGTTTTAGCTCTTACATGTAGGTTAGTGAGCTATTTTAATTGATTATTTTGTACGGTGCGAGGTATAGATAGAAATTCTCTCTCTCTCTTTTTTTTGCATGTGGATATCTAATTCGTTGAAAAGATTGCCCTTTCTCCACTGAATTGTTTTTGTCCCTTTGCTGAAAATCAGTTGTTCATGTACATGTGTGTGGGTCTATTTATGGATCCCTCTTTATGTCCCATTGATCTATTTGTCTATGTTGATTATTGCAGTATTATAATCCTTGATGTCAAGTAGTGTAGGTTTTCCAACCTAGTTCTTTTTTTCTTTTTTCTTGTGGTGAGGAAGATTGGCCCTCAGCTAACATCTGTGCCAACCTTCCTCTATTTTGTATGCGGGATGCCACCACACTATGGCTTGATGACTGGTGTGTAGGTCTGCACCTGGGATCTGAACCCATGAACCCTGGGCCACTGAAGTGGAGTGTATGAACTTAACCACTGTGCCTCTGGGCTGGTCCCTGTTCTTTTTTTTAATACTCTTTGACTATTTTAAGTCCTTCGCATTTTTCATATGTATTTAGAATCACCTTGTCAATCTTCCTGGGGTTGTAATTGGGATTGCATTGAACTTAAATAGCTTTGGGTAGTTCTATAAAGTCACCACAGACGTTGAATTAGTGAACACTGAACTAGTGTCCTTAGGGGCAATACAGGCTTAGGTTCCTGCAAGTCTGGGGTCACAGTGTTTTCATCAACTAATCAAAACATAACCTTGCTTTATGTGATTTGGGGAATTCTGAGGTCAGTCTATTTTCCTTCAAGCAACTTGAGTTTTTTTCCTCGCACTTTTATCCTTGAAGCTCCTTACACCACCAGAACTTCACGTTTTTCTCTTCATTTTCCTCTTCTGTTCCTCAGGTCTCCCAATTGTACACATGTTGAATTTTCCTCACCTGCTTTCCTACATATTTTATTCTCTCCAAAACATTTTTCTCATTTTCCGTCTGCTCGTGTGATCTTTTTAAAGCTTTTCTCCTTGCATGAGTCTCTTTCCAGCAATCTCTTTCTCATTCTTGCTGCTTCTAATGTGGTTTTCATTTCTGTAATCATTCTACTGTTATCTTGAATTTCCCTTCTTGAATATTCCAATTCACTTTTAACCTTTTCTTATTAACTTGTCTTTCCTTTAATTTCTTTAATCTCTTCCTTGAGCTCTTTTTCCTCCCATTATCCTATTTTTTCCTTTAATTTCTTTCACATTTAGATGACAATCATTTGAATTTTTTTCTTATGCTTGGAACAATTCTTATCTTGAAATGTATTCTTTTTTTCATATTAAAAAGGAAGTAGCCTTTATTCATGATATTAGTTTTATTTTTCCAGCTTTAGTGAGGTGAAATTGACAATTGAAATGTACTCTTTATTGTTATGTTTGTTTACTCCCTCCCTCTCTCTCCCTCTCTCAAGGCGAGCAGCAGTGATAGATGTGAGCGTAATATTCACGAGAAATCTGATGTTGAACATGTTTCACCCATAAATCATCTTTGAAAGAGGGGAAATTCCATCTAGCTCTATAATTTTTTTCATGAAGAGAGTCACCAGCTGCTGGAGAGTAAGTCGGTCAGATGGTAACTTCGGTTCAGATCTGCCTCTTGGGAACACTGTCCCAGTGTGTCTGCTGAGTCATCTGCCCTCAGGTATGTGCTAGCGTCCTCCCACCCCGGCGCAGCGGCCCTGAGGAGGGGGCCCACACACCTCAGAGAATGCACGCTTGCTTGTATCTTCTCAGACACCGCTGTCCTCTCTGGCACAGCAGGGCACTACTGCCCCAGGATGTTTGTTCCCTGTCTTTAACGGTTAGTCGACATGAATATATTTATCTGAACCCTCTTTCACTTTCTTTCTCTTGTCCAATTTTCTTCTTAGTCCCTCTTCTCGCTACAGCATCTCTGCCCATCATTTTGTCCTCTTGTCTTATTCCTCTGAGTGCACAGCACAGAGATAATTACTCCTGTGACAGTTTCCTATGAGTCCAAATACCAAAGCACAGATCACTTGCATCCCCAACTTCCATATGCGCTTCCTTGTACGGACCATGGACTTTTTGTTTTTTTTACAGTTTTCCTGGATTCTGCACGATCCCCCCAAATTCCCAGATGGATCTTGCTATTTGCCTTGATAGACACAGGTGTTTCTGTGTCTCATCTTCATTTTTACATCATGCCTTAGGTCATGAATTTTTATTTGCTCTCCTTAAGTTCATAGTTTACTCCCAATAATCCTCAAGTTGTCAAAAACCTAACAATGAAACAACTGCTTCCACAGGGTCAGTGCTAGAGGAAGGGAGATAAGAGACAGAATAGTTCACACTTAAAGTTTATAGATATTTTCTCTTGAAGAATTCATATTAATATTTTAAATAAAGGTGTTTTTATAGGTATAAATGTTGTCAAAGGACACCTTGCAAAATGATAAAAACATAATTCTCCTTCAAGTACATGGTCAGCACATGCCTAACTTATTAACGAGGGAACCAGCAGGATGATAACTGTGATTCAGAGAATCTGAGGGTCTCAGGTCAGTGAAGAAAAGGCTGCTGGAGTGAAATCTAAGTTAGATGACGACAAGTAGAAATGGCAAGCAATAGGATATATTGGAGTATATGAGGAAGCCATTTGGTGTAAACCTAATTCAGCCTGACTTTGTTTTTCCAAAAGGGCCTGACGTGGCCATTGAGCACGCATTGTATATCTGCTGTAAACATTTACTATGGCAAGAACAAATGGCCTTAAGATAAAGGTGCAACTTGCCCCGACACTGACATTTCCTTAAGGATAAGCATCTTTCCTTTGGCTAGGAACTGATTGCTGTGCTCACCTGTGACCACCCAGCTCACCTGTGACCACCCAGCTCAAGACAGCAGACCTGCCACCCTGCTGTATCCACCAGGACAGCAGACCTACCTGGTGTGTCCATCAATCGCTGTGGCGACAGAGCAGTCTCGAGACTATTGTAAAAGGGACATTTCAATCCTATGTGAAACATCCTCTTTGAGGGTATATAACCACTGTGTACACCCTACTTCTTCAGTGCCCTTTCTTGCTTCGGGAAGGAAGGCCCTGGGCCATGGTCCTCACATTTTTTTTTTTTAAGATTTTATTTTTTCCTTTTTCTCCTCAAAGCTCCCTGGTACATAGTTGTATACTCTTCGTTGTGGGTCCTTCTAGTTGTGGCATGTGGGATGCTGCCTCAGCATGGTTTGATGAGCAGTGCCATGTCTGCGCCCAGGATTCAAACTAATGAAACACTGGGCCGCCTGCAGTGGAGCGCGCAAACTTAACCACTCGGCCACAGGGCCAGCCCCGGTCCTCACATTTTAGCTCAGAATAAACTCACCCAAATTTTCATTTATAGATTGGTTATGGGTTATTTTCGTCAACAATGAAGAGAAGAGATTAATGCCCTACATGGCAATAGAGCCATAACCTTTGAAGTTACCTTTTTTGTTGGTGTTTAAAAAACAGCTTTAAAGCGGCACAGCTGACATAAAATGCAAATTTAAAATGTATGTTTAGAACGTTATTGACATTTGTATACACTTATGAAACCACCACCATAATCAAGATAACGGTCATACACATCCTCCCCAAAGGGTCTTCACTCCTCTTTGTCATTTCTCCCTCTTGCACCCACATCCACAGACAACCAACTGTGGATCTGTTTCTGCCACTAGAAATTAAATAACATTTTCCTGAATTTTCTATAAACAGAAGAAGAATATATATTCTTTTGGGTAAGGATTTTTTTCACCCAGCAAAGTTATGTTGAGATTTATTCACATTGTGGCACCCATCAATCCTATCAGTAGTTCACGTTTTTGTTGCTGAGTTGTATTCCATGTTTTGGATGTACCACAATTTGTTTATACTTTTACTTGTTGATGATATTCATTCAGCTGTGTACTAATCAGCATATGCTGATGAGGAAAGGTCAGTGAAAGAACCATCTGGAAGGATCAGAAGTAAGTGTCTGATGCTCACCCAGGGCTGGAGATAGTGCCTTTCCCCAACATCCCGGCTGAAAACACTTTGGACTCATGGAACTTTGAGTCGATTACACAGAAAGGTCTTGCCTCAATGGTGGGGCATAAATAAGCTAGACCGAGCACTGCATTATCCTTGTAAAATGATAACAGATCACTAACAAGTAGGGATTATCTCAGACATGCAAGGCTGGCTTCACATTCAAAAAGCAGTCAGTAGACTCCCATTTCTACTTCCAGGAAAATGGAGTAGATATACTTTTCCTTAATTCTCAGCATACACACCCACAAACCCTAAAAAAAAGGTAAGAAGGATCTCAAGATAGAGAGAAAGAAAGGAAGACCAGCTAAAAACCTTGAGTTAAGGAACAACATGGTGGTGGACTTCCGGGCTTTTCTTTTTGCCTCATATATTCCAGCCGGGGTGTTGGAAACGTTAGCAGGCAACCCAACATGCCAACCAGTTCAGACTGAAAACCTTTGAACAAAGCCTATTCTCTTCAACCAGGAGGAGTAGCCTCTCCAGACAGCAAACTTTTAAACAACGTCTGCTCTACCCCAGCCAAATAACACAGAAATACTGCGTGCCCACCGCACCCGCCACTGCCACCCTTATTAGCAAAAGTCAAATGGGCAGCCTAGACTTCCAACTCACAAGGCTGTGACAAGGTGCTCTGGCCCCCAGGCCCTCACCCAGGAGCGTGTCAGAGAAGCTTGAACAGAGAGCTGGCACTTTCGTCCTTACTCAGCAGCAAGGAGCCTTCACTGCAGTGCTGATAGTGGAGACCATGGGAGAAGCCTGAAGTTTCGTCCTCACTGGTGGTAGTAAAAGTGGTGAGAATGGAAATCATGTGAGAAAGGAAGAAAGACAGCAGGGCTGAAAATGTGCTCAAATAAACATTGGCTGAAAGTAACTCAAACCTGGAAAAGGACCTAACCCTGCAGATTCCAGAAGCCAAGCAAACCGCAAACAAGATCGACCAAAGAAAGCCACACCGGGACGCATCAGAGCAAAGCTTCCGAAAACTAAATGTAGACGAGAAAGGACAGCTGGTCTATAAGACAGAAACAATTTGAATTATAACGGATCTCTCATTAGAAACCAAGGAGGCCGGGAGGACGTGGCACAGCACTGTATAAGTGCTGACAGAAGAGAACTGTCAACGTGGAAGCTTCTCTCCTTCAGGAAGGAAGAGGAAAATGAGACGTTTTCAGAAGAAGAAAAATTAAGAGAATTTGTCACCAGCAGACCTACCCCAAAAGAAGAGTTAAAAGAAGTTCTTTAAACATGAAGGAAATGATAAAATAAGGAATCTGAGGACATCAGAATGGAAGAAAGAACACAGTGGAAATATGAGTAAATACAATAGACTTTCTAGCTCCTCTTTAGTTTTCTAAGCTATGTTTAATGGCCGAAGCAAAAATTATAAACTGTTTGATGTGGCTCTAAATGTGTGTGAAAAAATACTTAGAACAATTATATTATAAAAGGCAGAGGGCAGGGGATGCAAAGGCAAGTACGGTTTCTATATTTCATTCAAACCGATAGAATTATGACACAATAGATTGATAAGTTATGCATATATAATGTAATACCTAAATCAACCACTAAAAGAGTGTATACAAAGAGATACACTGTAACACTATAGTCTAAAAAACTATGTCTAAAACATTGTAGATAAATCAAAAGGAATTCTAGAAAACGTTCAAGCAATCCACAGCAAGGCAGAAGAAAAGAAAATGGTGAAATATAAAAACAGAGAGAACAAACAGAAAACAAAAAATAGTATGGCTGACTTAAGCCCTGATGTATGACAAGTTACATTTAATGTAAATTGGTCTGTATACCCCAATTCAAAAGCATGACCACGCTTTCTACAATATGCTCACTAAAAACAAAATTCCATCAGCAGGTTGCAATAAAAGGATGAAGAAATATATATTATGCAAACAATCAAAAAAGTGACTAATAATATCAGATAAAGTAGAATTCATAGTAAATAAAATTACCAGAGACAGAGGGATATTATATAATGGTGAAACGGTCAATCACCAAGAACACAGCAATCCTAAATGAGGATGCGCTAACCAAGACCACAGGAAAATGTGTGAAGAAAAACACAGTTAAAAGGGAGAAAAAATTGAAAGAGAAATGAAAGGAGAAACAGACAAATCCATAAGGATAATTAGCGACTTCAACAGCCCTCTCCTGACAATTAATAAAAGTAGACAGACAATCGGCAAAGCTATAGAGGAACTCGACACTGCCACCAGTGCGGAGCATCTAACTGACGTTGTAGAGTGCGCCACCAGCACAGAGGACATGTTCGAGTCAAGCACGCACGGGGCACGTGTGAAGGCAGATCATATCCTGGACCACAAAACAAACCTTGAGAAATTTAAAAATGTTGAAATCATACAGAGTGTGTTTTCTGTCCATAATACTCCAAACGCCTGGAAACTAAACAACATACTTTAATGCATTGTTGAAGAGAAAGTCTGAGGGGAAGTCAAAGAATACATTGGACTGAAGGAAAATGAATAGGCAGCATACCAAAAAATCAGTGTAACACTGCTAAAGCAGTGGTGAGAGGAAATGTCACAGCACGAAATGCATGCGTTAGAAAAGAGCAAAAGTCTCCTCACTCAAGAACATAGAAAAAGAAGAGCCAGATAAAGTCAAGGCAGGCAGAAGGACGGAATAAAGATAAGAGCAGAAATCCATTACATTGAAGACAGTAAAAAGATGAAGACTATCAATGAAACAAAGAATTGGCTCTTTGAAAAGATCAATAAATCTGAAAAACTTCTAATAATACTGACAAATTACCAATATTAGGGATGAAGCAGGGGCTATCACTACAGACATCAAAAGATAACAAGGGAGTACTGTGAACAATCTACACACACAAATCTGACGACTTTCATGAAATGGGCTAATTCTCCATAAAGTACCATCTACCTCAACACACAATATTAAAATGACAATTTGAATAACCCCATGGCTACTAAGGAAATGGAACTCACAACGCAGAAACCTCTGCGCCCGCATAGTCTCCCTGGAGAAATCTACCAAACGTTTGAAGAAGAGTTGACACCGATTCTGCACCACCTCTGCCAGAAAGGTGGAAGAAGGAAGCACGTCCCATTTTGTTGTATGAAGCCGGTCTGACCCTCATCCCAAAACCAGACTAAGATAACACAAAACTAAAACCACAGAACAATACTTCTTATGAATATAGATGCAAAAATCCTTAACAAAACATCGACAAATAGAATTCAGCAAATATAAAAAAGAATTATAAACTCTTGTCAGTGGGTTTATTCCAGGATGCAGTACCGACTCAACGTTCAGAAGTCAGTCATTGCAGACCACGGTATTGACAGACGGAGGAAGAAACTCACAAGGTCATGTCAATCAATACAGAAAAAGTATCCACCAAATTCAGCACCTATGGGTGATAAAAGCTGTCGGAAAAATAGAAGTAAAGGGGAAGTTCCTTGACTTGATAAAGAACATCTACAAAACCCCTACCGCTATCCGTATCCTTAATGGCGAGGGACTGAATGCTTTCCCCTAAAGTCAGGAGCAAGGAAGGTGCTTACTCTCACCACCACTACACAATATGGTGCTGGAATTTCTAGCCAGTGCAAGGAGGAAAGGAAAGAAAAGAAAGGCATATAGATCAGAAAGGAAGAAATAAAACTGGTCCTATTTTCAAATAACATGGTTGTCTAGGTAGAAAATCCAAAGGAATCTAACAAAACAACAACAACAACAAACCTACAAGCAGCTGGTGAGTTCAGTAAGATCTTATGATACAGTCAGCATTCAAAATTTAATTATATTTCCACATACTGTGCAATGAACACATGGACACCGGAATTAAAAATACAATACAAATTACAGTTGCTAAGAGAGAATGAACTACTTAAGTGTAATCTAACTAACATGTGTAGGACATATATGCGGAAAATTAAAAAATGATGAAGAAAATCAAAGACCTAAATAAATGGAGAGACATACCGTGTTCATGGGTTGGAAGATTCAACATAGTGAAGACGTCAGTTCTCCCCAAATTGGTATTCAGGTTCAATGAAATTCTTATGAAAATCCCAGCAAGATTTTTTATAGATATAGACAAGACAATCTCAAATTTATATGGAACGGTAGAGCAACCAGAATAGCTAAAACAATTTTGGAAAAAAAATGAAAGCAGAGCGATCCATCCACCCGATTTTAAGACTTGGTAACTACAGGAATCAGGAGTATGTGGGTTTGGTGGAGGGATAGACACATAGATGGATAGAACAGAATAGAGAAACCAAAAACAGCTGAAGGAAGCGAGTTTGGCTACAAAATGCAACAGGAGGGTCCTCGCGATGACGGGAATGTTGTGTATCTTGACGGTACCCCTTCAGCATCCCGGCCGTGGTGTTCCCATTGGAGAAACATGGGGTAAAGCGTAGGCGGGGTCCCCTGCTGTTTCTCACAGCTTCACGTGAACCTACTGGTATCTCAAAGGAAGAAAGTTTAATTCAATTCGATTATCTTGATAGACACAGAAAAAGCATCTAGCAAAATACAACATCCATTCAGGATAAAATCTCTCACAGTCTGGGAAGAGAAAGGAACTTCCTCAACTTGATAGAGGATGTCTATAAAAATAATAGCGGACAACTGAATGCTCCCCACCCAAGAGCAAGCTGTTCTCCCCCAGGACCACCCGCACAGGCCTTCGCAGGGGCTCTGACACATTCCTGCCCAGGCTTTGGACTTGTTCTGGCCAAGAAAGCACACAGCCATCCAAATAAGGGACCTCTGTTCTCATCTTCTGCCTCCAGATCCAGGTAGTAGACTTTAATAATGACCTATTCTAACCATTTACTAAATGCAAATTATTTCCTCAATGAATTGTTCATGTTGTGCAAACACGTGCAGTTGGAGAAAGCCTTTACAAAAGAAGTTTTTATTGACAGTTCTTAGATTCAGAAGGATTGTCTTTGATGCACAGTAAATCAAAGGTTTTGTGAAAGATCAGATGTGATCCTTTT
This sequence comes from Equus quagga, assembly GCF_021613505.1. Taxonomy (NCBI): domain Eukaryota; kingdom Metazoa; phylum Chordata; class Mammalia; order Perissodactyla; family Equidae; genus Equus; species Equus quagga. The sequence continues at coordinate 32,721 of NW_025799870.1, read as the reverse complement.
ATTGACGGTAGATCCTAAGTTCAACTAGGATCACGGCTCATCTTATTTTGCTCTGCCTGGGGTTAGCCTTCTTCAGCATTCTAAGAGCCAGGGTATATCCTGTATGCTTTGATTGTTAAGAAAAAACATCAAGAGAGGCAAAATGCCCAAACGAGTAAATGTCATCATTCAACCCGTCCAACAAGCCCACCTAAGAATCACTCAATGCTCTAGGGTATAATAACTGTCCGACTTACTGTTTACTATTCTTTCCTGTCAGACTTTGTAAGGTTCGATGTTAAGTGAAGACAAGATTGATAAGGTGCCAGTGATTTTTGTCCACTAGAGACGAGAATAATTTCTATGTGGTAGCCATCATGCACCCAAAGTTGCATGTGTGCGTGTGTTTCTACTTCCTCATATCCTCCTCTGAACTGGCTTTGCCGTCCTTTACCTGTTATTTTTCTCTTTAATAAGTTAAATAAATAAGCCTTTGACACATCCTCAGTCAATGAGAGCATGAGAGTCCAGTGTCTAGCTGTCTGAAAATTATACTTTGATGGGAAAGGAAAGAAGAGAGGTGGCCCATTTGGGTCTTGAGAGGCTTCCCTTAGAGTCAGCATGGGGAGGATGGGATCCAGGCCAGTCTGTGCCATTTTGCATTGCGAGCAACATTTACCTGCGTGCTTGCTAACTCCTTTGTTTGCATTTTGTGTGTCCCTGTTATGTGTGCCGTGTGTGCCAGCAGCTGCTGTTATAATTTTGGTTACCTCGATGGGAGCATCTTGTGTTGGGGTTTCTCTTCCCTTTGCTCCTCTTAAATCCACCATGCAGCAGTCAGTGAACAGCTCTGACTCAGAGCTTGAATTTCCTTGTTTGTTCATTATCCTGGAGGATTAGGAGCATATATGACACCGTGCCCTTCCACGAATTCACTGGTGACCAGGACTAATTAAAACGGTTGTCTGGGAGCTGGCCCCGTGGCTGAGTGGTTAAGTTCACGTGTTTTGCTGCAGGCGGCCCAGTGTGTCGTCGGTTCGAATCCTGGGCGCGGACATGGCACTGCTCATCAAACCACGCTGAGGCAGCGTCCCACATGCCACAACTAGAAGGACCCACAACGAAGAATATACAACTATGTACCAGGGGGCTTTGGGGAGAAAAAGGAAAAAAATAAAAAAAATCTTAAAAAAAAATTAATTAAAAAAAAAACGGTTGTCTGTGTGCAGAAGATACTGAAGCTGGCGGGCGGTCCATTTCTCTCCTCGATTGAAAATAGATTTCCAGAACAGCTGCTGCTCAGGGACTAGGACTACTAAACTCCAATCCAGCGACGTGAGGATTTTTCAAAAATAACACCATGTGTGAGCTTTTCCGAAAAAAGAAATTGCCGTCGGTCTGAACAAAGTTAAGCTCAGGTAAAGCACAGGCTCTGAGCTTCAGAAACTCGTGCCTTTATTTCTCTTGTGCCGGTTAGACACAGAAAAATGCATACTGCATAGTCTTCTTGTGGAGAAGCAATACCTGTTTTGAGTTCTGAAACTACCTGGCCTCTATTTCCTGATTAATCATTTGCTAATAGAATTGTATCAGCAGCCAGAGACCAAGAGCTTTCTAATGAGTTAATTGTTAGCAAAGACTGGGGAAAGAGAGTTTTACCAACGAAGGAGTGGAGTGTAGACAAACTTCCAATCAGGCTAGCTGGGGAGAAGAGCTTGTCAGGTCGAGCTGAAAGGCAGAATTTGTGAGAGCACATAAACCCTCCCCATTTGTCTAATGGGGCCGGCGCAGAGATCGATGTCCTCCATGCCTTGTAACCGCCCTGCTCAGCACTGGAAATGAGCGCCAGTCTCCTTCCTAGGTTTTTTTTTGAGTGCATATTTAAAAATACGTGTTTTAAAAGACAAATGACATCTCTTGAAGCACGGTGAAGCCTTTCGACTATAAGCATTGTGTCACAAGATGCACAGTTGGCACGAGAAATTGCCTCCAGCCAGCACCCACCACTCCTGTGTAGAAAGACCTTTGTTAGGAAGAAGACCATCAACCCAGTAAGAGACTTCTCTCTCCACGCCTACAAAACACCAGATCCCTTCGTTATAACGAACTCGAGTGAGACGACCTGTGTTAGTCACAGGTGGCTTTGGTTTCCGGCCACTGTCAGGAGGCAGCCATCCCTGTTTGGTCCCTGCTCCTCTCATTCCATCAGCACCTGCAGTGGGCCAGGGCCTCCTGACGGCTCTCTTTTCACCCCGGCAAAGGTGCACTCTCCTCAGTGACGGCTGGAGGCCTGGGACATGAATTTACTGCTGACCAATTCAGTTTCTTTCTGACCAATTCAGAGTTCTTTCACATTCCTGAATTCAGAATTTTAGAATTTAGCAAAATGCATGTTGTGAAATGGCATGTCTAAAGAGCTGAATCAATAAATTAAGGAAAGACTAGGCCAGCCCTGATGGCCTAGTGGTTAAAGTTTGGCACTCTGCTTCAGCGGCCCAGGTTCGGTTCCCCGGAGCTGAACCACATCACTCGTCTGTCAGTAGCCAAGCTGTGGTGACGGCTCACATTAAAAAAAAAAAACATAGAAAGACTGGCAACAGATGTTAGCTCAGGTTTCCCATCAGGAAAAAAAATTAAGACAAGACTTTCCAATTTCACTGTCTGTATGAGATTTTATATATATATATATTCACATATAATATATATTTTATAAAAATCTATTCGTGTATTTAAATATTTGCATAAAAGTGTGAAGTATATACATATACACACACATATCAAATAAAAATAAGTTGAGTTGGGGCCAGCCTGGCACTGTAGTGGTTAAGTTTGTACACTCCACTTTGGCGGCTAGGGGTTCGCTGGTTTGGATCCTGGGCACAGACCTCCACACCACTTATCAAACCATGCTGTGCTGGCATCCCACATATAAATGAGAGGAAGATAGGCACAGATGTTAGCTCAGGGTTAGTCTTCCTTGAAAAAAGAAAACCAGCAAGAGAACAACAAAAAAAAGAAGTTGAGTTGAGTAGCCCTAAGATGTTACACTGCTTGTTTCATCCTTTTTGAAAATACACGTGACCCTCTAACTGGATATCAGACAGCCAGGACAGGGACCATCTGTTGTCCTTGTTTGCCTTCACAGAGCGTGACCCAGAGCAGGAGCTGCAAATGAATGTTTGTTGATGATCGTGATAAAGGATTAGACATGTATCTTGTCCTATGCTTCTCACTCTGGGCTGGAGTCACAGATCTTGGTGGTCCCCTCTGTCCGGAGAAGCTGCTTGGAATCTCTCAGCAGCAGAGGCCCCTGAAACCATGACCCTCCCTGTGGCCGGGTGCCCAGGCCACTGGTGAGGACTGTCTGGAGGGCGGAGCCTCAGGGATTAAGCAGCAGGAGGCCCTGGGGTTCTCTTTGCTCCATTGTGAGCTGGGCCTCCAAAGAGCATCCTCTCCTGAATCCAGAGCCACGCTCACCACCTGCCACCCTCCCCTCACGAGGGTGAGACCCTCCTCTCGCACCCTCGCCTCCTGCTCTGGCCCCCACTCCTCGGGCCTCAGCCGGGTCTCTGAATGATGCCTTTCTGAATGAAGAGCCCACTCCCCTCAACCCCCAGCCGGTCCCCAGTCCCTGATTTTGACAGAAGTGCAGTCATGCCCATGAAACCAGGAATGTGATTTTTTTAGAAACCGCCTTGAGATACAAAGGCTGCCTCTCTTTGTCGACCAGCTCTCCTCCCTGCTGACATTTGCGTCTGCTCGGAGAGACGGTCCCAGCCAGAAAACTCAGGAGGCCAAATGAGAGGCAGGATGTTCCCGCGAGGGCTCCCGAACCGAGGGTAAATTCTCCTCTGACGTGGAAACGACATTGCTGCTCGGTTGTTCCCCTCGCCAGCACTCTGGCGTCCTCGCCACAGAGCTGCTGTGCGTCTCCTCTGTGGGCGCGCACTCAAACACAGAGCAAGGTGGCTACCGGTGCAATGTCCAAGCTTCTGGTCTTTTACGAGGATCTGGGGAAATGATACGCTTCAGTCAAACAGGAGTGCAAGTCTGAAAACCATGTCTGCACTTTCCTCTCCCACCCTCGCCCCTATCAACCCTTCAGACGTCAACCCCGATTTCTTGTTCCTGACCTTGATCTGATACAAAGTGGTGTTCTCAGGGCCTGGAATTCGGTCTTTCAGAGCTGGTTCTGCTCCAAGTCCTCAGTGACCTTTCATTGCTTTCTCCACAGCCTCCTCTGAGCTGTCCTCGAAGGAAGGGGACCCACAGCTCCCAGAGCAAGAAAGGGTGAGAGAGAGAGGGAGGGAGAGAAGGAGAGAGACAGAAAGACAGACAGACAGAGAAAGGAGGAAGCGAGAGAGACAGAGGGAGGAAAGGCAGGAGATAGAGAGAGAGACAGACAGAGGGAGGAAAGGAGGGAGATAGACAGACAGACAGACAGAAAGAAGGAGGGAGAGAGAGACAGAAAGACAGAGAGACAGAGAAAGGAGGGAGGGAGAGAGACAGAAGGAGAGAGACAGAGGGAGGAAAAGAAGGAGATAGAGAGAGAGAGAGAGACAGACAGACAGAAAGAAGGAGGGAGAGAGAGACAGAGAGTGGAGGAGGAGAGAGAGGAGGAGAGAGAGAGAGAGATCACAAGCATTGACAAACCCAGCTTCAAATGGGAGAGGAACAAGCAGAGAGAGAGCCAGACTAGAGCTCAGGAAAGTCACTGAACCAATGTGTCTGGACCCACTGGTCTTTCCTAATCAATAATCCCCTTTCCTATCTTAATTGGAAAACCACTGAGACTGAGCACTGAGAAGGCATTTTGCTTACAGTGTGGGCACAGCCCAGCGCGGCAGCCCTGGGCTCCGGGCAGCTCTCCATTAGGAGCTTACTCTTGCTGGGAGGGGTCATCCTGCCTCCTCTGAGACCAGGGCAGTGGGTGCTTGACCCTCGGTGTCCACTCCACGGCTGGTCCAGTCGGAGCTGAGGTCCCCTCGTCCCCTGCCCATGGTGCTTCCCAGAGGGGCTGCAGCTGCCAGGCGGGAGGTTCCTGGGCCCCAGGCTCGTGGGGACAGCCAGGCTCCGTGGCCTCCATGGGACAGAGCCCATTCAGGACGTTCTCAGCCATTGTGGGTGCTGGTTCAGGGCTGAAGAGTTCGTTTTCTATTCTTTTATGTTTTTTGTGAGGCTTTCTGGGATGCCAGTTACGATTCTCATTCTGTAACATACATTCAAACATGAACAACATGGATAAATATGCATCACTGTTGTCACCTTTGGGGGACAGAGACACTTATGAGTTAAGTAGAGAATATGGACTGAAAATCTGCCCTTTTACTTTATTTTATTATTAACCAGATAATAGCAAGTCCTTTCCCAGTTACTGTGCTGTTTGTTTCCAGTGCTGACCATGAACAGTGAAGGACGATGGGAATGGGCTGAGCGTCTGCCTGCCTGAGCCTGACCAGGCTCAGAGGGGCTGGTCGCTCTGCTAGGCACCATGCTGACGGGCCTGGGTCATGCCGATGGGCCACTGCAGTCATCCGGCTCCTTGGTCACACACAACAGTCCCAGGTTCTGGTCTTTTGCAAAGGGCCAGGGGCTGCCACAGCCAGGAGCTGGATTAGAGTAGATGGAAGGACCAGGCGGGGAGTCAATCCTCTCAGGCGGAAGAAACTGGGCGTGCAAGCTGGCCTCTCTGTGTGCAAGCATGGGGATAGGAGGGAGACATTGTCACGATAACTGAGCCCTTAGATGTCCATGGGGTCCGTCTGCCAGCAGTGCTGCTCTCCTCAGAGACTGTCATGTTGTTCAAGGCACTACTCTCTTTTGAGGGCAAAGAACTTTACTTGTTGGATGGACTTGGTGTGGGAAAGAGTCTCTGCCCACACCGGGGCTGCACCTGTTAAGGACCCACTGTCCTGTTTGCCTCATAGAAACACTGAGTGGATTTTTCTGATGCTGGGGTCAGAAGGCGCCTGAAAGTGAGGTCTCCTGTCCACGGGCTCTCAGACCAGTGCCTCGGAGAAGGCACCCATCTCCAATCTCACCCAAAGCAATGGATCTCCACAGACCTCCTTATGTTTTTTATTCTTTTTGGGTAAGAAGGAGCCAGGAACAATTTTAGGCATTGAATTTATGGAGGGAGGTACAATTTACAGACACCATCCCACACATATAGAAGTCTATGGTCCAGCGAGTTTCGACAGCTGTACGCACCGTGAGCGAGACAGAGCACCTCCCTCACCCCCAAGCTTCCTCCTGCCTCTCTGCTGCCCAGCCCTCCCTCTGCCCCTGCCCCGGCAATCTGCTTTTTGTCACTGAAAGTCAGATTGCACTTCCCAGGATTTTATATAAAGGAATGACAGAGTTCGTAGCCCTTTGTAACTGGCTGCTTGACCTCAGCCTAGAGACTCTGAGGTTCACCCACACTCCCGCATCTACTCGGAGTTCATCCTGTTTGTGTTGCGTTCTGCCCGTCACACAGGTGTGCCTCATTTGTTTATCCACTCATCTGCTGATGGACTTGGCTGGCCCCCAGTCCTAGGATATTATGAGTAAAGCTGCTGTCAACATCTATGTGCACCTCGGTGTGTGGACATTTCTCGTGGAGAGATACCCGATGATGGAATGGCTGGGTCGTATGTTCACTGTAGACTTAACTTTTTAAGAAACTGCCAGTTTTCCAGGTTGTTGCCCTGTTCCGGCGGGCCCACATCTTTGCCAGTACTTGGTGTGGACAGTCTTTGGCCTTTTTTCATCCTGGCGGGCGTGGAGCGTGCCTCGTCCTGAGTTGGATCTGCACGTCCCGGGCGACTAGTGATCCTGAGCATCTCGTCATGTGCTTCTTGGCCACCCTGTCTCCACTTTGGAGAAACGTCTGTTCCAGTTTTTTACCTATTTTTAAAAGAATAGGTTATTTGTCTTCTAATGCCCCCCAGACACCACAGGTAATTATTTTTCTTATTTTATACTGTCTATAGTTGTCATCTGCAAGAGTTTCAGTTTGCTGGGAATTCATTCCACCACGTGGGAAGCAGAATTCCTGGTAAATCTGAGGATCAGAAGGCCTACTCTTTGGCCCATGTTGGGGGTGATATAATCAATGGCTCGTCCAAGAGATGCATCCTTCCATTGTAGGAAAACAAATAAAATTATTTAAGTTTCTGAGAAGAAAAGTTTCAAACAGCACTTTTTCTTCTGGTCAATTACACCTTCAAGGTAATCTTTTTCCCAATAAAATATTAGAATACAACTTTCTCCATGTTCTTTCATTGTATTTTGGATTTTATTTATATACTAATTGGTTAGAGGTTGGCCTCATGGCCTAGTGGTTAAGTTCACACACTCTGCTTTGGCAGCTGGGGGTTTCACCAGTTCGGATCCTGGGCGCAGACCTAGCACCGCTCATCAGGCCATGCTGAGGGGCGTCCCACACAGCAGAGCCAGAAGCACCCACGACTATAATATACAACTATATACTGGGGGGCTTTGGGGAGGAGAAGAAGAAGAAAAAAAGGTAGAAGACCGACAACAGATATTAGCTCAGAGTTAATCTTTAAAAAAAAACTAATTGGTTAATGACTAGTAATTTTAGAAACAACTCATTGCTTGAATTCAATCATTGACATAAAAACAATGCATATTTAGAGATATCTAAACTGATAAAAATAGATTCTTCTCGTGGGATCTGCTTTCATATATTCATAAACATTATTTTATTGGGCAAATTGTTTAATTTGTTTACAGGTTATTTTCAGTACTTAAGCAGTTTGATTCACAAAGGGTAAACATTATTTCCACCTACCTAGAGATAACATTAACTTCTGTAATAAACTCTTTCTTTATCGATGTTACCAACTCAAATCCTATGACCAGTGACATCTAAATGATCATCAAGGTCTGAATTAGGGAATCCAAATTCAGGAATTTGGCCGACGTGAGCTCCGCCCACTGCAATCCAGGTTGGGACAGTGTTGGCCATGTGCTGGCACATGCAGTGCACAGATTCGCCTCTCAGTTTTCAGTGCCCCTCTTTCAATAGCTTACTTTTCAATGAAAGCCCCTATTGGATTTTAGAAAGTAAAATCTATTTATAAAGTTTGCCTTTTTCAAAGGCATGGTTTTGCTTCCTAAATATTAACTTCTTGATTTCAATACCAATCCAGCTATTAAATAGAATGAAAGTTTGGAAACATATTATTAACTCAAATTTATAGTCTTGTTGACACGGCAGTCCGGATCCAGACCAACCTGCCAGAAAGGGAAAGATTCTATCCTCTTTGGCCTCTGATTTAGCCTGACTAAGAAGCTGAGGGCTGCTTTGCATGTTTTCCCTAAGATGGTGTAAGTTTCTGTCGTGCGAACGAAGAGATTCTTCATTATTAAATGATCATAATGGATTAACCGTCGTGTAAGGTTGACATCTCTGCAATAACGAGCTGTGTTTCCATCCTCCGAGTATTTATCCTATTAATGGAGAGAATATTTTTCCAATATTTCCCGATGGTTTTTCTCTGCCAGTCAATCAGTTTTTACCTAACCCTGCACCCCTTTGTCATTAGCATCAAGGGAATGAGTTTATCCCCCAGAAGAAGGGACAGGATTAGAGATGGGGATGCCCTAGGGCTCAGGGAGTAATAAGTATGATGTAGGGGACGTTCCCAACAGATAGGAATGGGGTGTCCTTTTAGAGTAGGGGAGGAAGAGAGAGAGAGCTGGAGATGTTCCCTGAGTCTTTGCGAGGTGGCCCAGCGCCCCTTCCTCCACATCTGGGGAAGGTGGGTTGTGAGAGACACGTCCATGGAAGCCTGCATGGGCTGAGGGATGGCTTCCCTGCTCCTCTCAGGATGTCTGGGGGTGGCAGAGCAGCAGGAACAGAGAAGGCGCCTAGATAGACAGACCTGAGATAATTCTATGGCCTCTTGAAGACACACCTGTGAAGTACGGCTGACCCAGGGTTCGCAAATCCTCTGGATGAGGGGTAGGAGATAATGAAGGGACCACTGGACTGTCAGAGGCTTGGGATTGCTGCTGGGTGTGGGGACCCCAGGGAGTGGAGAGCAATATGTCAGAGACCTCGCACTTCAGCCTCAGGGGCCAGCAGGGAGCCCAGAAGTAGGAGGAGCCCAGATACGCGGACACCAGCACCAGGACCTCAGCGACAAGACCAAGAACCTCTCAGGGAAGGCCATTCAGACAAAGAGCAAACTCCCCCTCTGCCCAGGCCAGCAGGAGGGGGCCAGTAGCGGCCTTGAGAGCTTGAACTCGGAAATCCTCTTACACAAAGGGGGCATTTACCCCGAAGAGCATGTTTCAAATCATCAGAGGATAGCTTCCCTTTAGTTGATCACTATTGCTAACACTCACTGGTCGGTGCTACTGGTCACCCCAAGGTCTCAGGCAAGCAACTGAGTCTCCGAGAGGGGGAGGGCTGGCCCCAGGAGCAGAGAAGCTGGATGTGAGCGAGACATGCCGTCATTTCGTGGGCTCCACACCCCCTGGCGGCTGCCGTCATGGGGGCGTTTGCTGTCCCCCACCAGATGTGGGGACCAGAGAACTGGGTGAGACCAGGCGTGGGCCCTCAGGGGAGACTGTGCTGCTCAGACGTTGGGCTATGCGTGCCATTGAACCCTCTATGTGCCTTCCCAAACCTGGGCATTTCTCTCCCAACACAGGGACAAAGAGGGAGGCCATGTGGAAATGGAGCTTTGCAGATACAGTTTTCATCTCAGTGGATAATGTAGAAGACAAGACCATCAAGCTATTTACTGTAGCTTCCAAAAAGCTTCTAAAATAATGGGTTTAAGTTAATAGCCCCAGCTGCCTTGCTGCGGATGTAAATTGTCCATTATGTGGCCAGAGTGGGAGCTCAAGCAGCGGCTATCGCCTTCCTCACCCTAAGTCCTCAGTGAAGTGGGTGTGACCATGGCCATCTGCACAGATCATGTCAAAAAAGAAGTGACATCTCCCCGCCATGGCTCCTGGCAAACAAACAAACAAGCGGCCCATGAAATGGAAGACCCTGGGCACGCATGGATGGCATGTGCGCCATCGACACTGGACGTGAGCTGTCACTGAAGGGTCCGGCCCCAGAGCGGGACTCGGGGATCCCACAGTGGATGTGTGACCCGCACAAGGAGTTAGCAGGAAGCGGGTAGCAGGAATCGGTGGCATGACAACAGCAGAACTCTGGCAAAGGTGTCTGTCCTCGGTCCCCAGTCCTCCCCCTTTCAATTCTTTGTCTGGGAGAGCTGCAGGCCAGTGACCCAAGCTTGACTTTTGTGATGGGCTGAACTGCATCCTCCACAATCCCCATTCTGGAGTCCTAACCTGCAGCACTTCAGCATGCGGCTGTAGATGGAGAGCAGGTCGTCACAGAGGTGATTAAGGTAAAACGAGGTCACTGGGGGGGTTCTAATCCAATCTGACTGTGTCCTTGCAAGAAAGGGGACCAGGACACGGATGCACAGAGGATGACTGTGTGAGGACACAGGGAGAAGACGGTCACCTGCAAGTTAAGGAGAGAGGCCTCAGGGGGAAGCCAGTCCTGCCCACGCCTTGGTCTCAGACGTCCAATCTTCAAACTGTGAGAGAGTAGACTCCTGTGTCTAAGCCACTCTGTCTGCGGTGTTTGTTATGACAGCCTGGCTGACTGATACAACTTCTCAGGCGTGAGCTTCTGCCCTTGGTCCTCACCCCAAGCTCTGCTCCCAGGTCTGCCTCAACCCAGCCCCTATCCTGGCCACTCCTCTGCCTTACAGCCTTCGGAGCTCTGTGTCCATCACTGGGAAGGCCCCTCCCAGGGCTGCATCCTTCTCTTTCTTCAGATGTCTCATTGTAACTTGCCTCTAGGATCACCCCGACTCGTTTCTTCTCTCTGCCGTTTCATCAGCAGTGAAGTAAATTATGACCTATTCCTCCAAGAAAAGCATACCTGACATTTAGTAAGTGTTGCCATCTTTGCAGCAGTCTCCTTGGAGGTCATGCACATTTTAAGAAGGCTGCCACTGCTCCAAACATCTTTTGAAATTTCCTAGCATAACTGAGCCATCCTTCTTTGAACCACCTCTGTAACGGGTAATCTGACTCTAAGTGTGGCCCGATTTTAAAAATGGAATCACTGCTTCATGGGGTGAATTGTGGTGGGAAGAGCCCCCAGGAGCTGGTGTGGATGTAGCTAGAGTCAGCAGTTCCTCTGACAGCACATGGGAAGCCCTCTCCCCGGGGCCCGTCTACACCTGGAGTTTCTTAGCTCCGTAAGGGGGACGCCAGTAAGTCTTTGTCACAGAAGAGGGTGTGGTGGTGGTAGTAATATGATGACCCTATGTCCAGACACTTCACACACAAAATTTCCAACTGTTACTCCCGTCTTACAGTTGAGGAAACAGGGCTCAGAAAGTTTAAACGACCAACCCCTCAACGATAGTTACCGGTTCTGATTCATATTCACTCACCATTGGCCAGGCACCGTATTAAATGATTTAAATGCATCATCTTGTCAGCTCCTCTTAGTGACTTACCCGACATAAAATTACTATTTCTACTGTTACGGTTCTACAGACGAGGGCACTGATCCTTGGAGAGGTTAAGCCATCTGCCCAAGGCCACACAGCTAAAAGGCTGCAAACCATGGCGGACACAGGCCCCTCCACCCGCCAACCCTCCCTTCCTGATACTTGCCATGTCCTGCAGCCGGCAGTGGCGGGTCCCTCCCTGGAGCACAAGCCCGCCCCCTGCTTCCCAGCCAGGCCCCTCCTCCCTCCCAAGGAGCTGCAGCTCTTATCTGGGAGGCACTCCCAGAGGAGAGTTGACTTTCCAGTCCCCGTGGAGGCCCAGCCCATAATTAGGAGTGGACTGCTTCAAACCTTCTTGCTGAAGACATTTGAGGAGCTTTGAGAAGCCATAGCTTGAGCATTCAGCTTAGAAATATTTTAAAATATTTCTAAGAAGTATGACTAAACCCATCTAAGAGTTGAATACCTCAATGTTTGTTCTCATTGCAAAAGATGAGTTTACAGATCTTGGCGATGGCACAACGAATGGAACTTGTACTCAATCTGGCATCGTGGGGACTTCACTATGCAAAGCTACATGAAGGAAAATTCTGCGGTTTGCAAAGGCTCTTGGGGAACAGAGTCTTGTCTTCTCTTTACCTTCTGTGTGCCTCTCAATGGGAAATGCTTTGCCTACTGCATTCTCTCCTATGTGTGTGGCCCAGACCGACCCGGAGAAGCCAACTGTAGGTTTGTGTTGTTCTCACACAGGACTTGTGAATAGAGAGGAAACACTCCTACAGAGCGGTCATCAAAAATACATCACTGGTGAAACGGCTGGAGATGCCCTCCACATCATAAAATAGGTGTTAACTATGGAGTCAAAGGTACTCTTCATGTGCGCACCCTTCTCTTGAGGCCTCAGCAAGCCTGCCTTTCCAGGCCTGGCCGGAATCTGCAGACAACGAGCCGTACATGTTGCCTGAGGCAGCTCCAGACAGGTCTGAAGAAATAGCTTCCGGCAGGTGTGATGGTGCGGTGGGGAGAGTGTGGACGTCTCCCCCAGACACTCACAAGGGAAAACTTGAGCGACCAAGGAGGCAGGAAGATGAGGCTGTGACGATGTATTCCGAGGTAATGTCAAGGCAGCCTCCCGGCTCGCGGGGAGTAATACGTGCACGTGTAAGCTAGTTTTCTGGGAGGAATGGCCATATCATCCATTATTAAGAAAGCCCGCCATAACTGAGGTCCTGGGGGTCAAGCTTTTCGGGAAGCTCTGAAACATCTCCTGGTTCACGTGGTGTCCGGGCGCCCAGACCGTTGGGGAGGGCTGTCCGTCCTCTCCATTGGCTGGACATCCAGGATTTTGCTGGGACTTCCTCAGAAGACAGTCGAGGAGGAGGTCTGCTGGCTGCCGTGTTGCTGGCACAACACGTGTTGGGGGGCCTGAAGCCGAGAACCACGGTTCCCACGGGCTTTCACTTGGCCTGCAGCACCTCCGTCCGGGTGTGGCACTCAGCTGCCCGCGAAGATGATGGCAAACCACTTCAAGAGCTAGGCAGGAGCCGCGAGCAAAGCCTGCATTCCCCTGGGCGCAGTGAACCGCAGGAATGGGCTGTAACGCCCAAGCAGCAGCGTGAGAGCCCAGCTTCCCACTGGTCTCCTCCCGCCAAAGGTCCCAGGCAGCCAGTGCTGCCTCACCTCGGTGTGTCCTGACATGCCTCCCAGCTCGGAAGCAGAAAACCCCTGAGTCCTTGTCTGCCAGCCAGCACACTGTCCCCACCCGCAAGGGCCCCCCTGGAGTCCGCCGTCACTCCCCACGCTGACGTAACTGCCCAGGAAAACTCAGAGGCCCTGCTGCACCCCAGGCCCACACTGCACGACCCTGGCCAAGTCACGCAGCCTGTCAGAGCTTCTGGTTTTCCTATCTGCAAAATGGAAACTGGAAAAGCCAGACAGGAGGCCGGCCGACAGAGTGGAGGAGACAGCACAGACAGAGCCCTCCCTGCAGAAGCGCTTGCTCTGTGGGCCAGTTTGAGGGCATGGAAGAGAGGAGGGCATGGACAGAGCCCCAAACCCGCCAGGTCTGGGGGCGCACAGGGTGCGGCGGTGCATTTAGGTTTCCCATGGCCCCACTGCCCCCATGACTGCTGGAGATTGGAGCATGTGCCCCCATCTGCCCAAAGTCAGCTCTGTGGCCTGAACACAGACAAGCAGCCTGCACCTTCCTTGAACGCAAGAGCTCGCTTCGCTATGCCGTCACAAGGCATTCTTGGTTCATTCCAGGTAATTCCAGCTGTGAAAGAATGTAGGGACGCAGAAGAGTCACCTTTCGCGATTTTCCTGAGCCTCTGCAGGACAGCCTGCAGGCCCAGCACGGATGTCACTCAGACTGCTTCTGAGAGCCTGGGCCAGGGTGTGGAAGCTTCCACGTGAGTAGGAGTTTTATAAACCTCGTCTCCTGACCTCTCAGTGGGGTTTAAACAGAGCTGCGTAAGTGGTAGGAAATTTCTGACATGCGAACTTTTCACCAACCATCCCACTGAATAAATGCAGCGTGCTGCGGCTTTTTGTTTCTTGAATTGTTCTTTACTGCAATTTAAAGTGTTGATTGTAGAGCCTTTAGAAAACACTGAGAGCTATGAAAAAGGAGTGCTGTAATTAAGAGCAATCTCAGCGCCCACTGGTGGGGGCAGTGTGTGACACTGGGGACCCCACACTTGCCCTCAGCACAGCCATGGGCATCTCTTTGCACGGGCGATGTGCAGAAAGGTCTCACTTTGGCCTTGGGAAGAGGGTCCTGGGCTCCTGATAGGAGGTGGAAAGGGCGGGAGGATGGGCGTCCCTTCTAGGGAGCCCCGGGCCGGGCTCTGCAGCTCTGCCCACAGGGACCAGAGACGCAGCTCTTTCCCAGCCGCCCCTGCAGGGTGGAGCGGGGCCAGTGGTGCAGGGCCTTGACTGGGTCAGGGACCTGCAGGGCCTCGTCCCTGAGGACACACAAGCACTTCCTGGACACCCCAAACCAAGAGAGGAAGTGAGGCCATCAGGGTCAAGATGCTCCCCCCGTGGGCAGAGGCCTGGAGCCTCACAATTAAGATGAAAGGGGAGCCCTTAGCAACCTCCTTTCCACCTCCAGGCTGGTGTGGCCGAGGACACCATCGCCCTCCAGCCCTCCGTTCTATTCAGAGATGAAAACCATTCCTGTTCTACGAAGTTGTGATACTTTGTATGCGGCGCTGCATCCTTCCTTGTGTTTTGAGGTCACGGTCTTATTTTTATTTTATTTTATTTTTTGCTGAGGAAGATTCAACCTGAGCTAACAGCTGTGCCAACCTTCCTTTATTTTGTATGTGGGATGCTGCCACAGCATGGCTGATGACAAGCAGTGTAGGTCTGTGCCTGGGAACCAAACCTGAGCCTCCAAAGCAGAGCGTACTGAACTTAACCACTAGGCCACGGGGTAGGCCCCTATGGTTTTATTTTTCTACTTTCTCTTCTGTTCTAATTTTCTATGACAAGCATGCCTTACTTTCATAATCAGAAAAATTCATGCTATTAATCAAAAGAGGAGGTCGATGGGTAACAGAGCGTCGGACTAGGTAGCCACCTAAGGGAAGAGAGGTCGAGTGGTTGGCTCAGGGACCATGGGATGGTAATACGTCTCATTTTTGGAAAGATAGTAGCAGATATTCTTCATGTGGTTTTACTGTTTTTAAATAAGAATTACAGGTCTTCCCTTATTTTTTCCTTTTATTAATTCCTTCAAGGTTATGAAACTGAGAAAGCTGGCACAGCAGGTGGCGGCCCACTGCCGGGGTCTCGAATGGTGAGTCCTCCCCAGCCCAGCCGAGCAGTCCTGAGCCTGGACAGGCCTGGTTCCTACGGTCGCTGAGAGCTGAGCGGGCCTTACGTTCCGCTGCAGCCACATCTCTCAATTCTGTTGGGAGCAGCTGCCCCTGAAGACATCACCAGCCACAGCAACCCCGCCCCCGAGACCGTCCTGAGGCTTCCTGGAGCCCTGCTCGTCTCTGTGGTCCACAGTCCTCTGGAGGCCCCGCCGAGGCCAGGCCGGACCCCCCGCACCCCCCATTACGTTTCACGCCGTCCGCAGGCTGCGGCTCCCGGCTCGGGCTCGCGCAGGCGCAGAGACTTGGCCGGCCGAGGCGTGCCCCGCCCTTCCACGTGCTCGTGGAGTCGCTCCTCTCTCTAATGCTGGATGCCCGAGGTTCTCAGGCTTTTTCACTATCGCTCACTCCTTTGAAAATGTGATGGGTCCCGAACCCTCTTCCCCAGGGGAAAAAAATGCACGTTAGTTGTACACATCTAGAATTTTGCATACAACCTCAGAGGTTTAGAGTGACACGTTGTTTAGTATAGTCACCAGGCTCCCGGGGGCACTAGACCTGGGTTGACCTCCTCCTGTCTCCTGCTCATTCATGGAAGACCCCGGATCCAGGTTCAGTCTTCCTGTCTACTTCCGCCAGCCTCCTGGTGACTTGAACGGCCTCCACTGGCTGACCCTCCAGCAATCCAGTCTGGGCTCCTGCAGTGAGACGGCCCCGCCCCGCTGCCTCCACCGTCCCACGGCCCACAGGCTGCACCCCTCCAGCTGTCGCGGGAACACCTGAGTCATAAAGCGAACACGCCGCTTCCAACCCACAGCCTGGCACACAGCTCTCCTCTGTCTTCCCATGCATCTGCTTGTTCTGTAACCGCTTTATTGAGATATAATTCACGTACCATAAAATTCACCCCATAAAGTGTACAGTTCAGTGGTTTTAGTATGTTTGCAGAGTTGCGTCACCATCACTACCCTAACTTTAGACAATTTTAGAAAAAGAAATCCCATACTCGGGAGCGGTCCCTCCCGGTTCCCTACTCCTCTCAGCCCCTGACAACCGCTAGTCTGCTTTCTGTCTCAGTGAGTTCAACTATCCTGGATATTTCATACAATATGCTGCCTTTTGTGTCTTGCTTACTTTGCTTAACATAATTTTTTCAAAATTCATCCATGTTGTAGTGTGTATCAGAACTTCATTCCTTTTCACGGCTGAATAACAGCCCATTGTCTGGATGAACCACATTTGTTATCCATTCATCCGCTGAAGGGCATTTGGGTGGTTTCCACTTTCTGGATATTATGAATAATGCTGATACGAAAGATTGTGTGCAAGTTTTTGTGTGGACAAATGTTGCAATTCTTTTGAGCATAGACCTGGGAATGGATTTCCATCCTATCTTGCAGTTAAGTCCTTTGCCAGACCCATGAAGTCATTCTCCCACTGCTGGATATTTAGGTTCTTATCAGAAATGAGGGAGTGGGGCCGGTTCATCTCTAAGGTCTATCCCAGTTCTGAAGACTCATCCGTATTTTGGAAGCCATTGATCTTCCCGTGCCCCAGTGTTCACACTGTAACCCCCCAGCTCATCTCAGGTGTGTCCGTCTCCTACCTCACTGAGCACCCCGAGGGTGAAAGTGGGTGGTTATTACATGTAAAGGCTGCAATGGGTACCAGCTGTTATGTTTCATACTCAATGTTTCAACAAGTTAGAATATGAACTGGAGATAAGAGTTTCTCCCACTGGTTCTAGGATCTGCGGTCACAAAAGTCCTGCCAGCCTGAATAATTATTTCCTACCTCTGGGAGGTAAAAGTCACTGAGAGCCAATCTCTATGAGGAGTTCATCTGGGCCCAGAAAATGACAATCAAGATACCATGACACAGTCCAATCAGAGGTCTTGGTCACATTGTTAATTAGCGGGATCATTACGGTGAACCAGATGCTAGGGGAGGGGGAGACAGGAGCACACTGATCATAAATGGTTGCTATAACTCTCATAAATGAAACTGACAAAGATGTACGCACCACAAATAAGAATGATGCTGTTACGGGCTGAATTGTGTCACTCAAAATTCCTATGTTGGAGTCCTAACCCCAGCACCTTAGAATGGGACCATATTTGGAAATAGGGCCTTTAAAGAGGTAATTTAATTAAAATGAGGTCATTAGGTGTGACTTCAGTATGACTGGAGTCTTTATAAAAAGGGGAAATTTGGACACAGAAACGTGCATAGAAGAAAGAAGGAGGGAAGACACAATGAGAAGACGGCCGTCTACCAACCAAGGAGAGAGCCTGGACCCGATCCTCCCTCACAGCCTCAGAAGGACCCAGCCCTGCGGACACCTTGATCTCAGACTCCCAGCCTTCGGACTTCGAGACCAGACCTGTCTGCTGTCTATGCCCCCAGTCTGTGGTGCTTTGTTACGCAGCCCTAGCAAACCCATACACACACATCAGCCATTCTCTGCATAAAAGAAAACTGAAGAAAAAAATGTAGTTTTGTTTTATCTTTAAAACTTAGTTCAAAAAGTGAGAAAATAACACAAGACTCTCTGCCATTCTAATGCAGCCCTTTCTACTTAAAACTCTTTCTGGTAAGATGTTGGTGATATAAATTCTATCCAAACATCTGAGCCCTACATGAGCCTCAAGGAGCAATTCAATCCCAAAAGGCCTTGACATGACAGCTGTGACTGGTTCTCAGACTCCACCATTCACCAGCCTCCCCCAGCAACGTCATGCTGCATCTCTGTGTGCACCATAAACTGCTCCCTGTTGTGGGTCTTCCAAATTATCATACACCTCCATTATGGAAGCAATATTACTGAAAACTGAGAAGGAATAAGAGGGAAGATAAAAATCTCTAGTAGTCCTGACTCCTAGCAAAAATATTGTTTATACTGCCTTGTACATATTGTTCATATTTTGACACACATATATATAGCTTATTTTAAATATGATTTGTGATTTCAAAAATAATGCATTTTCATTGTAGATGATTCTTTTAAAACAGTAAAAACAGAAATGAGAAAATAAAATCTATACCAATCCTGACTTAGACATGACAAATCTTCTAGAAGTTCCCCCAGTATGGTAGTCTAACTTTAAGAAGGAAACGTAAAGGGTTCTGGGACGATGAAATGACAGGAACAGCAGTTCATCTCCCCAAATTGGTCATAAAACACAAAACCAAAATCCTGTGGACAAAACCGACCACATTCTGAATGTCTCTGTCTATTCTGTCCTAGGGTCTACGTCATTAAATGAACCCACGCCATATGGTTCGAGAGTTAAGCTATTTCTCTGAGTTTGCTAAGATGAAAAACAGTATGACTATCCTTTTAGAAGAATCTTTGAACATATTCAAGATTATTTATAGGTTAAATTCTTAGAGCTGCAATGCTGTCACAGGCTATGCAGATTTTCAAGTGCAAATGTGTACACACACACACCTGTTTTAATAGTCATTGTAATTAACCTATACATACACTTTTGTACCCTACAGATGTCACTATAATATATCCCATGCATTTTCATACTATTCCATAATCTTCAGAACCCTCGTTTTTATTGACCGAGTAATCCATGATGTCATAGATTTCCTTCCCAACTCCATCTCATTGACAAGCAGATAGTCATAAATTAGGAGTCCTCTAATCACTGCAGTTAAGATTCTCAGTCATTACTGCTTCAAATGTTTCTTCTGCTGCTTTCCCTATTTCTTTTCCTTCTGGTAATTGTCCCACAGTTCTTGGATATTTTGCTGGTTTTTTTCAGTCTTTTCTCTTTGCCTTTCAGTTTTGGAAGTTTCTATTGACATATCCTCGAGTTCAGAGATTCTTTCCTTGGCCGTGTCCAGTCTACGAATGAGCCCATCAAAGGCAATCTTCATTTTAGTTTCAATGTTTTTGATTTCTAGCATTTCTTTTTGAACTTTTCTTAGGATTTCCATCTCTCTGTTTACGTTATCCATATGTTCTGCATGGTATCTACTTTTTCCATTAGAGCCCTCAGTGTGTTAACAACACTTCTTTTAAATTTCTCCCTCCCATATCTGAGTCTGGTTCTGATGCTTGCTCTGTCTCTTGGAACTCTGGTTTTTGCCTTTTAGCATGCCTTGTAAATTTTTGTTGGAAGCAGGACTTGATGTGTTGGGTAGAAGGAACTGTGATAAATAGGCCTTTAGTGATGTGATGGTGAGGTGTGGGGGAGGGGGAGGTGTTCTGTAGTCCTGTGATTGGTCTTAGTCTTTTAGTGAGCCTGGACCCCTGGGCCATGACCTTCACCAGTGCCTCTCAGTCCCCTTGCTTTAGATGGTCAGGACACCTCGAGGAGCTTGGGTTGGTATCTCCCTTCTCCCACATGAAAGGCTAGAGGGGGCTGAAGTTGGGTCTGTCCTTTCCCTAGGTTGTTAGGCCCTAGGAAAAACCCAAGCTGGTCAGGCTCCAGTGAAAGATTCTCCTTGGAGGGTAGGCTTTGTTAAGAACAGAATGCCCTGGAAATATTTCAAAATGGTGACTTTTCCACTCCCCCTGCTGGGAGCCTTCTCTGATCTCCACCCTGAGAACCTGGTGGGGCTCCAGGAGGTAAAACTCAGGAAATTGTGCCCCCCTCCATAAGTTTGGCCTCCAGGAGTTTTATCTCTCAGGCTAGTCCATGTTCAGCCTCCAGCAATTAGTCAATTGCACTTTAAGAATTCCTACCCGATGTTGGCTCCAGAGATGGTTTCTGGGTGGTACCTGCTCCAAGTAAGCTGTGATTCTCTGTGTCTGTCTGTCTCTCCAGTTTCAGGGTGGTGGTTTGTCCTGTGACCTCAATTTTCTGATGGGTCCAAGAAGAGTTGTTGGTTTTCAGTTTTTCAGCTCTTTTCTTGGAATGAGGGTGGGAGTGATGAGTTCCAAGCTCCTTACATGTTGGACCATCTCTTCTAGTATTTTTAACAATTAAAAAAAATTAGAAATCCGTGATCTACCTAGAATTTTAGTGTAAACTGTGAGGTATAGAAAGAGTTTTTTATTTTCCAGGTGGCCCCCTATTTTTCCAAAAGCTTTGATTGAGTAATATATCCTTTTTTTTCAGGTATGAAATGTCAGTTCTTTGATCTAGTGAATTTCCACAAGTCCATGGAGCTATCTCTGTATATTCTATTCTGCCGCCTTCATCTGCATATTCATGTACTGACACCATTTTAATTATTGAAACTTCATAACACATTTGAACTTCTAATAAGGTTACTCCCTGGTCATCATTTTTGTATTTCATATAGTTTTGTCTCTATTCTGTTATATTTATTTTTTCCACAAGAGCTTTGCCTGGTTTTAAAAAAAACTCCTGGTAATATTGTTATTGGATTCCAAATAATGTTGGCGTTTAACTTATAGGGGAATGAACATCTTTGTAATGTTGAGTTTTCTGGTCAAGTACATGGGCAGTTTTTCCACTTGTTCAGGTAGGTTTTATTTTCAATTATCTTCACCACAATTTTAGTTTTTCTCATAGATTTTACACATTTTCAGTACATTTATTATTTTTCCTTACACTTTAGAAGCATTCTTTTCTTCCATTTAGTTCTTCCAATCAATCGTTGCTTTTATATGTAAAGATTGTGGAATTCCATATATTAATTTCATACCAAGCCATGTTATTGAATTCTATTATCGTTTGTAATAATTTTTTCAAAATATCCTTTGGTTTTCCAAATATATAATGAATTAGTACATAAAATATAATTTAAATATTATGTAAAACTAATCATGATTTTATTTTCCCTGTTCCAATTTCTATACGTCTAATTTCTTACTAGTACTTCTAATTGTATTGGCTGGTACTTCCAAAATAAATCCAAATAATAATGATAACAGTGGGCATTCTTGTCTTATTATTTAGTTCAATAGAAGAACTTTCCAATAAAAAAGATGCTGTTGCTTTTAGGCTTAAATAGCTATATTTGATCTTAGTAATGTAGCATATACATATTCCTATTTTATTTAGCAGTTTTTATCATGAATAGATATTGCATTTTATTGACTATCTTTCAGCATCCATGAAAATAGCACAGGCTTTTTCAAGTTGGCTTTATTAACATAGTAACCATATCAATAATCTCCTGCCATTGGGTCACTCTTACATTCCCGCAATAAAGCATGCTTGGTCATGGTGAATTACTACTTTTATTTGCTGCAGGGTTCTACTTAGTAATATTTATTTATAAATTTTAAATCAATATTCATAAGTGGCGTTGGTCTGTAATTTTATTTTGTGCCATCTTTGTTAGATTTAATTGCTATGCCCATTTCATAAAAATGACTTGGAGGCCTCCTTTCTTTTTCTAAGTTCTAAAATAGAACCATTTAACAGCATTGGAATTGTTATATAAAGGTTTGGAGAATTCCTTGTAAAAAAAAAAACTGAGCCTAGTGATTTCTGGAGATTTAATTGACAATTATTTCTATTTTCTCTCTGGAAATCAGTCTCTTTATATTTTTCAAGTCTGCTTAAGTAAGTTATAATATTCCTGGGAAATTATCTATTTTATACAAGTCTTCAACTAAAAGTGTTGAGAAGACATAAGCTTCTAGCCAAGATAAAGTTTTACCCCCACCACACACACGCATACAACTAACAAAATATATGAAACCATTTTTTTCCAGACACTGGACAGTGGGAAACAAAGGAGAGTAATCCCTGAGAGACAGGAAGCAAATGAAGTGAGCCCCACAACCTCCCCAGCCTCCCACCTGCAGAGCGTAGTGTTTTCAGGGTGGAGCAGCATTCCAGAGGCAGCTCAGTGAACTCCTGAGTTGAGAGGATGGAGCTGCAGCTAGGAAACCAGTTCACAGGACAGAGAACTGGAGAGGAGAAATGCACAGTGAGAGAGCCCTGGGTTCCCCTCAAATGTTCAGCTGAGTACTGACCAGCATGGAAAGAACCTGTGGCTGGAGAAGACCCAGCAGAGAGGATCAGAGGGAGCAGTGCCTGAAGCACACGCATGTCCAGGAATCATGCCTCTTCCTGACAGCCAGGCTAGAAGAATCTTGTTCTTCATGAAGGATGAAACACAGAGAGAAGACATAATTTTAAAAGTGAACAGATCATCAGTGAGCTGTAGGACAATGTTGAGCAGCCTAATATATAAATAGTGTCCTCAAAAGAGAAGTAGACACAGGAAAAATATTTGATGACATAATGGCCAGAAACTTACCAAATTTGATGAAAACTATAAACCCACAGATTGAAGAAGCTCATTGAGCCCCAATCCCAAGAAACTTGAAACATCAAGGTATGTTATCATGAAATAGCTCAAAACCAGTGATAAAGGGGAATGTTAAAATCAGCCAGAGGAAAAAAGACGCATTGTGTACAGAGGAACTAAGATAACAATGACAGCAGAGTTCTTGTCAGAAATAATGCAAGTGAGAAATCAGTGCAGTAACATTTTTAAAGAACTGAAAGAAAAAATTCTGTCAACTAAAATTCTATGCTCCATAGAATTTTAAAATTTCAATAATTAAGGAAAAATAAAGACATTTTCAGACATATAAAAGCTTAAAGAGTTCACCCACAGCAGAACTGCACTACAAGAAATGGTAAAGGATGTCCTTCAGGCAGATAGCACATCATATCAGAGGGAAATACGGATCTACACAAAAGAACAAAAAGTTCTAGAAGTGGTAACTATATGGGTAAAGATATAAGGTTTTGTTCTTATTATTTAATGTCTTTTAAAAATAATTGACTATTTAAACAAAGAATAGCAATGTATATGCAGTTTGTAATTAATTATGTAAAAAAATAAAAAGTATACTATTGTCAGGTTCTCATACAATGTGTAAAATGGCGTAATAGCACTGAAAACTAGTGTGTAATAAGTAAAAGATGTAGATAAAAAGTCTAACCACTGGAATAACAAAACAAAAAGTTATAGCTAATCAAGCCAACAAATGAGATAAAATGAAAACATTAATCCTGACAATTAATTATAATTATTGAATTATAATAATCCAGATTAATAACTTAATCCAAAAGAAACTTCAAGAAAACAGAGAAAAAGAAGAGGGGACAAAGAGAAAACTAATACCAAGATGATCAGTGCCTATCAATAAACATATCAATAATGACATTAGATATAAATAGTCTAAATATCCCAATTAAAAGGCAGAGTTTGTCAGACTGGATGCAGGAGCAAGACCCAACTATATGGTGCCCACAGGAAACACATATTAAATATAAAGACTCAATAAGTTAAAAGTGAAGTGATGGATAAAGCTATGCTATGCCCACACTAATCAAATAAAGCTGGAGCTACTATATTAATACCAGACAAAGTAGGTTCCAAACAAAGGAAACAACCCAGGATAAAGAAAGAGATTTCATGATGACAAAGAGGTCAACTCATCAAGAGGACATAATAATCTTAAATATTACCTAATAACAGAAAATCAAAATAGTTGAAGCAGAAACTGATATAACTGCAAGGAAAAATATATAAATTCATAGTTATGGTCAGAGAATTCAGTAACCATCTCTCAATAATTGATAGAACAGGCAGACAAAAACTCAGGATAAAGAATATTTGAACAACACTATCACTTAAGTTGACCTAATTGACATTTGTGGAACACTCCACCCAATGGTAGCATAATATTATTTTCAAGTGTACACATAATATTTACCAAGATAGGTCAAATTTTGGACTATGAAACAAGTCTCAAAAAGCGTACAGCATTCCAAGCCGACAAGTTTGCGCTCTACTCACAGTGGAATTAAATTTAAAATCAGTAACATAAAGATCTCTGGAAAATCCTCCAAATGTGTAGAAACTATAACAACATATTTCTAAATAAGCCATGGGTCAAAGAAGAAATACAATTAGACAATATTTTGAACTAAGTGAAAACAGAAACACAAAAAATCAAAATTTATTAGATGTCACTGAAGCATTTAAGGGGAAGTAGGGAGCACTACACATCAATATTAGAAAACAAAAGCCTCCAACTTAAAATCTCAGCTTCCACACTGAATGGAAAATGAAGAGCAAGTGAAACCCAAAGTAAGAAGAAGAAAGGAAATAATAAAGGTCAGAGTGGAAATTAATGAAACAGAAAGCAGAAAGACAATAGAAAAAATCAATAACATCAAAAACTATTTCTTTAAGAAGATCAATAAAATTGATAGACATGAAGCAAGATTGATCTAGAACAAAAGAGAGAAGTGACAAATTACAAAAATCAGGAGAGAAAAGAGAGATAATATCAAAATCAAAAGACAACAATAGGACAATAAGAGAATATTATGGACAATTTTATCCCAATTAATTTGACAACTTAGATGAAATGGATGAAGTCTTTGAAAGACACAAACTATTGATGCTCACTTAAGAAGAAACAGATAGCCTGAATAACCCTAAATTAAAGAAATTTAATTTGTAATTAAAAATCTTCTCACAAACACACACAAAAACTCTACTTCTGGGTAACTTCACTGGTAAATTCTATAAAATACTTAAGGGAGAAAGAATCACAATTCTGTAAAACTTCTTCCAGAAAATTAAAAAGGAAGGACTCCTTCCCACCTCATTCTGACTCAAAAACCAGACAAGAAATTAAAGAAAAGACAGACCAGTATCCCTCATGGATAGAGGTGCAAAAATTCTCAACAAAATCAAAAGCAAAAGGCATTTTGACTGAGTGGTGTTTATCTCAAGAATGCAGGTTGGTTTAACATTCACAAATTAATGTAATTTACCATCTTAGCCAAACTGAAAAAAGAAAACCCATATGATCACCTCATTAGACACAGAAAAATGCATTTGATAAAATCCAGCATCTATTCAATTAAAAACCCTCATCAAACAAAGACTAGAAAGGTGTCTCCCAGACAGCCACAGGTGGCATGGTACTTCATGGTGAAAGACAGATGCTTTCCTCCCGCAATCAGAAACAACACCCTTCTGTTCAACAGTACTGCAGGCTCCAGCCAGTATGATCAGACAAGAAAAAGAAGTTAAAGGCATTCATATCAGAGAGAAAAAAGTAAAATTGACTTTATTTGCATATGACATGATCATCTAAATAGAAATCCAATGGACTCTACAAAAAGCTAATAGAAGTAACAGGTGAGTTTAGCAGGGTTCCAGAATGCAAGATCAATATACAGAAATCAATTGTATTTCTATACACTTGCAACAAACAACTGGAAATTGAAATTTTAATAATACCATTGACATTAGCCTAAAAAATATGCAATACTTAGGGATTATTTGATAGAAGAAGTGAAAGAACTATACACTGAAAACTAAAATAATGTTGAGAAAAATTAAAAACCTAATAAACAAATAAGTATACTGTGTACCTGGGTGAAAGACGATATTGTGAAGGTATCAATTCTCCACAAATTGATCTATAAAATTGATGCAATCCCAATCAAAATTCTAGTGATACCAGTCAACACAAGGTTGATATAAGGGAAGCCATATTGTAAAGAAGAAACCATATTGTGACTTTGAATGACGTCTGATTAACTAACCCCGACATGCTCTGTAGACTTTATGGCCCCTCTCAGCTGCTATTAGTCAATAAGTTTGTTGATTTGAGTTCGTTAGGAATGTGATGACCCCCAGGCAGAGAGTCTGTGCTGATGGCCATCATCAATGACAACTGAAAGATCAGAATATAGGCCATTTCTCCAGTCTCTGATGTACATCCGGGAAAACAAAAGACTATTAGGAACTGAGATCAGATGTCTGCCCCGACCTGGAGATCAGATGGAGGTCCCACTGGCATTAGGTCTATTTTTCAGGGACTGTTAAAATTTGGGTTGTCTACACTTACCCTTCTGGTAAGCCAGGAGCAAGAGAATATTTCCAAATGAGCGCTAAACAGTTCCAGTCCTTTAACCCAGCTCTACACCCCAATTCAGCAGGAAGTAGCTAGATTAATCGTCACCCCAAATCCCTCAAGAATGAGGAATGACCAAAGAATAGGGAGATTGAAACTGGAAAACAGCCATTGATGATTGAGTAGTTAGGAACTAAAGTTTTTTCCTTTTTGCAATTACTGATTGTGGCTTTTAGCTCTTTAACCCACCCATTGTTAACTGTGCTGCTTAGGCAATATGCTATCTGACTCCCACTAGGCTCTTGTAGATAACATCTCCCTGGAGCCTGGGTCACCACGGTAATGGGTGTGTGAGCTGTTTTTCAGGATTTAGAACTCCTTGCCTATTTCAGGCTGGTTGACACCACCAACTCATCAACTTGGCCCTCACAGATGTCCCATAGGCGACCTTTTGAGGTCAAGAGGCTAAAAACTCCACCCTCAGATCATGCTAAGGCCACCATTTTGTGAGCATGCGTCCTATGAAGAGGCATGAAGTCAGACTGTGCTTGCACAGATCAGCAATTCCCTCACCTCTCCTCACCCCCAATCACCTCTCTCCACATTTCAGACCACCTTGTCCCCTACCCCATAAATGTCTCTGAGTCCCTATTTTCCGGGAAGTGAATTTGAGACTCATTCTCTTGCTTCCTCATGTGGCTGCCTTGTGATTAAACCCTCTCTCTGCTGTGACCTCATCATCTCAGTGTTTGACTTTCTAGGCGGTGGGTGAAATGAACCTGGTTCAGTAACACCAGCAGCCTTTTTTAAATTTGATAGTTGAATCTAAAATTCATACAGAAATGCAAAATCCTTAAAATAGCCAAGACAACATTTAAAAATAAGATCAAATTTGGAGAACTAACAGTACCTGATTTCCAGATTATAATGAGCTTACAGTAACCAAGGCAGTGAAAATTTGTTGAAAATATAGACCAAAAAAACAAGAACAATGGAATGGAATAGATAGTCCAGAAATGCGGCCACACTATATGGGCAACTGATTTTGACCAAGTTTCAAAGGAAACTTAATGGAGAAATAATAGCCTTTTCAATAAATGGTACTACAATGATTGGATATCCATACTTCAAAAGATGACTTGAGCTTGTTTTTCTTAGCCAGTTTCCCACTGTTACAAGTGGAGAGAAATTTCCATTTCAAAGTAAAAACATTGTTTTATTTTACGAAGTAAAAAAGTGGTGAGGATTTGGGGGTTGTAAGGAGTCATTAGGCCACCAAACCAACACGGGGCCTTGAGTCCTTGACAGGTACATGCAAGCGCTATTAGGCTAACATAAATAAAGGAGAAACAGATGGGGCTGGCCCCATGGACGAGTGGTTAAGTTCGAGCGCTCCGCTCCGGTGGCCCAGGGTTTGGATCCTGGGCGCAGACATGGCACCGCTCATCAGGCCATGTTGAGGCAGCATCCCACATGCCGCAACTAGAAGGACTACAACTGAAAAAATATACAACTAAATACTGGGGGAATTTGGGGAGAAAAAAAAGCAGAAAACAAAAAAGATTGGCAACAGTTGTTAGCTCAGGTGCCAATCTTTAAAAAAAAATAAATAAAAATAAAGGAGAAACAGAGAAAATGATAATAAAAACACCAAAAAAAAAGTCTACAGTTTCAAAAGAACTTCTTTTCAGAAGTTCAGATGACGTGTCATAAATATGCAGGGGAAGTGGGAGGCTTGTGTCTTATCAAGATTCGAAGAATTTCCGGAACTGGAGGCCGTTCTGTTGGGGGTTGTTGGTCAAACTGAGGGGGTGAGCTGTGAGCACGTGGGCATGCCCGGGAGCCTGCAGTGGTCCAAGAGCCCAGTTTCAGAGTGTGCCCTGGTCTAACCTGGAGTAATAATCGGGACTGTGGGACGCTCCAGAGCGGACTTTCAGCCGTCCTGTTCCTGGAAGAGGAATCGTATTGCAGGGATGGCCTCAGACCCTACCCACCCCTACAGCTTGCCAAGCTGGGCCGCAAAGTTCCAAAGGAAGGGGCAATTATCCCCATTTTACTGAGGAAACTGGTCTGCCCAGAAAACATGTCAAACACCTCCCGGCTCTGCCTGCCTCTTGGTTTGGAAGTAAACCCTACAGCGAACTGTGACACTCTCCAAAGACTTCCCCCTCGGGTGAAAGCCAGTTCAGCCACCCCTCCGCCACGAAAAGAGCCCCGCAGCTTTGCCGGAGCCCATGGGCGCTAAGTGAGGGAGGTCAGCGTAGCTGAGCCACGGGGAACGCAGAGCCCAGGACGTGACCCCTGGGCGGGTCACAGGGTGGCATCTCTAATACACAAGATGCCATGGCCACAGCTCCCAAGGGAGATATAGCATCTCCCATTGTATATCCTGAAACGTTAGAAATTACTCCACTGCCAGACTGGTTAAAAGTTGTAAAATAGCAGAGATTAGATAAAAAACCTCATTCAGTTTCTTTGGGAAAACTTCCAAGTGGACTGAAAGCCCAATGCAGAGTTGTTGTACAATTACAGAGTTGAGGGGCCCACGGGGCTGAATCTCAAGGGAAAGTAGGGTGACAGGTCCCGGTCCGCCTTCATTTTTACCTGGGAAGCTACCAAATTGTTTAAAATGAGGGAACTTGCTGAGACTTTATGGGAATATAAACTCTACATCCCATAAATAACCGGAACCAGACAGGGATTTTCCCCAGAGGAGGAAGGGGACAGAGGGGTGGGGAATGGTGGGCGGGGAAAGAATGGAAGTTTCTTTTTATTTGATGGGGTGGACGAATGGGAGGTGGAAGTCCTGAATCATCTTATTAGGAATAATGACCTGGATTTATAGGGTGGCTTTCTTCTGAAGATCTAAAGACATTTCCATACCTGCTATTTGGTTTCTGTTCACAGCAACCTGAGAAACAGACACTGTTGTGAAATAAACATCAAATGCATTAAAGCATCACACAGAGTAGTTTCACTGCCTGAAAATCCTCTGTGCTCCACCCATTATCCCTCCCTCCTCCAACCCCAGGCAAGCCCTGAACTTTGTGCTGTCCCCATAGTTCTGCCTTTTCCAGGATGTCACAGAGTTGGAATCTCTCAGTGTGCATCCTTTTCAGATCGGCTTCTTTCATTCAGTGATGTGCATTCCAGGTTCCTGTGTGTCTTCTCATGGCTCGATAGCTCATTTCTTCTTAGTGCCAAATAATATTCCATCGTCTGGATGAACCACAGCTTACTTATCTCTTCACCTACTGAAGGGCATCTTGGTAGCTTCCAAGTCTTGACAATTATGAATAAAGCTGCTGTAAACATCCGCGTGCAGGGTTTTGTGTGGACACAAGTTTGCAGCTCCTTTGGGTAAATACTGAGGAGCGGGGTTGTTGGATCACCTGGTGAGAGTAGTTTAGTTTTGTAAGAAGCCGCGAGACTGTCTTCCATTTTGCGTTCGACCAGCAGTGAACGGAGCTCCTGTTGCTCCACTCCTTTCCCATGGGGCAGGCCTCGGCGGGAACACCAAAGGGCCCGAATAAGCTGGGAGGACAGCCTCTCCTCAAAGCTGCGGCTGCTGAGAACTGCAGGAAAGGGACCCCTGGGTGTCAGACCCGGTCACATTCGCAGGGGGTCCCAGAGAAAGTGCCTGATGTCCTAAGTCAGCAGTGGGCACAGTGTCGTCTCTGAGACCCTGTGGGCACAGGTGATAGGTCCTTCTGTTTCACTGATTTGTTCAAGCATCAAATAAGACTGAGCACCTACCGCGTGCCAGACACCCCGCTGGCGCATCAGTCTCCCCCCAGCCCGTGCCCCATCTCCAGCCTCAGCTTTTGGTCAAAGCAGAAATGATGCTGGTGGTGGTGCCTTTTAAACTCAAAGGGTCACCTGCGAGGGGGAGGGCAGGGGGGTGGTGACGAGGCTCAGTGCCTGCACCTCCAGGGGCCCTAACACTCAACTCTGCCTTCACAGAAACGTTTGTCATGTAGCTGTGGACACGGAGGCATGGAGATGTAAAAATCCGAACACAGGGACATTACACAGGACCAGTGACATGTTTCCTTTAAACAAAAATAAACGAGTCGATAAATACGTGGAGATGGGAGGCGCTTTTAGAATAGAAGAGAATTCAGTGGTCTAATAACCTAGCGCCACGTGGGGCCCTTGTTTGATCTGATTTTAACAGCCAAAAAGGCATTTTAAAGATAATCAAGGAAGTCTGAATATGCGCTGGGCATCAGATGGCATTAAAGGGTTTGTTAGAGGTAATAACGTCGTGTCTGCCACAGTAAAGAATAAATGTCCTCTGAGTTTAGGGATGTGCACGGAGGGAGCAAGAAGTAACATATGCAGTCCATTATTTTCTCTAAAATACTTCAACAAAAACCAACCAACCAACCAACCCGCCCAGGCCAGGTGGGGGCTAGATGCTGGCTCTCAGACTTGGGCAAACATTGGAGTCCCCTGGAGGAACTGTTCCACACAGACGTGGGGCCCGCCCAAGCTTCCTTCTGATGCCTTGGGGCCGCGGTAGGGTCTAGAACATGCATTTCTAACAAGTTCCAGGTGATGCTGACGCTCCCTGCTGAGAGTCAGAGAAACGCCATCTAAAGAAACAAGATTGAAAATGCTGAGAATCTTTGGAGCTGGGTTTGGGGTGCGTGGGGTTTCCTCTCTACATTAGTGTGCTTGAAATGGTTTCTAGACAATATATTCTCTACGCCTGTTCAGAGTTGCAAACTCACTGACAATTCAGAAATCAAATTCTTGCCAATATCTTCCTCGACCCAAACCTTCCATGAGAAATCAAGTAGCCACTCAGTGGAAACTCAAGCAGCCCAACCACCGAGAGTCATTCTCGTCTCTCTTCTCACCTTTCTGCAGAGATGCTGGCGAGGGGGACGCAGGCATAGTCAGACCCTGGGAGGGAAAGAGAACAGGTGGGGTGGCCCTGGCAGTGTACCACAATGGGAAATCATGTTTAAATGATGAAATTTAATAATAATCCACGTGCAGATCAGTCGGCTGCTAGAGCGTTCAGTCCTGTTTGCTAGACGACAGAATCCCCCTGCCACACCACCTACCTCCCCTCCCCAGGGAGAAAAACACCAAACAGTGGTTTAAACAAGAGAATCATTTGTTTTTCTTTCCTCTCAGGCGCCCCGAGCTGGTCAGAGGCTAGTCCCCTACTCCACTGGCCTCATGGCCTGACACGGAGAAAGGAGGCGGATGGGACAGGATGAATCCGGAGGGTTCCCGAGGCTACGAGACTCCCGGACGTCTCCATCAGGGGTCCGCTCCGCCTGCTGGGGTGGCAGAGAGATGGGCCTGCACGGACTCACAAAGGCCACAGCCTGCAGGAGCCCGAGGTCTCCACTGGGCATGTGGCCCGCAGAAAACGTAACAAAAGGACCACGTTCCTGAGCTTTACGCTCCGGACCCAGCGAAGCCCCAGGACCCTGCCTTTCCAACCAGTCCCGGCCACTCTATCAAGTCTCCTGTAAGGTCCTGTTGCCCTAGCCCGAAAAAACGGGACAAGAAGTACCTCGTCACCCATTAGCAGTGTAGGATTTGAAGTCAGGGCTTCCAGCAAAAAGAAACGAGGGACCGTCGCCTGTACTGCTCCGTGACAACGCTCCTTGGTGCGGGGGCAGAAACTTGCCTCAAGGTCAGCCTGCGGGAAAAACAGGCACGAGTTAACGTCCCGCCTCCTTCCAAAACGGGGGAAGCTGGCAATTCCGGGCTAATCCACTTCCTGCAATTGTGCTTACCTAACTATAGCCTACACCTGAGCATCAAAAAATCCCTTCTGAGACCTGCAACAACCCCGGGCACCGACCCGGCATGTGCCAGGATCCCGGGTGTAGGAGGGGAGGGACGGAGCTGGCCAAGCGTCCCTCCGAGGTGGCATGGGCCTCCAGGCAGCAGTCCCCACCGCGGGAGGGCAGAGGCTGTCCCTTGCCCCAAGGCCGTTTGGGAGAGATTCTCTACCTTGGTCTGCGAGATGAACTCTGTCTTAAGGCCAGAGAGACCTCTGTTTATTTAAAATAAAATGATATAATTAATACATATGCCTTGTAGAAAAATTACAAAATGTAGATTAGACAAATATCTTATTTCCACCATAAGCTTTTCTAACTATATAAGTGTGTATTGTGTGTATGTGGTGTGTGGTGTCTGTGTGTCTTGTATGTGTTGTGTGATATGTGTGTTGTGTGTGATGTGGTATGTGTGTG
>NW_025799870.1:0-250 GCF_021613505.1 Equus quagga | reverse complement strand
GGTGTATGGTGAGTGTGGTGTGTGTGGTGTTTCTTGTGTGTGGCGTATGGTGTGTGTGTTGTGTGTGTTGTATGTGTGTTGCGTGTGATGTGTTGTGTGTGTTTTTTGTGTGATATATGTGTGTGGTGTGTGTATGGTGTGTGTGTGTGGTGTTTCTTGTGTGTGGTGTATGGTGTGTGTGGTGTATGGTGTGTGTGGTGTGTGTGGTGTTTCTTGTGTGTGGTGTATGGTGTGTGTGGTGTATGGTGTG
>NW_025799869.1:2510882-2545712 GCF_021613505.1 Equus quagga | reverse complement strand
GCTGGTATCTGACGCGCATGCCTGCGGCTGATTAGCACACACCTGGCTGGGCTGGGGTGGTCTCCTCTTCACTCCACAAAACCAACTCTGAAAGAAAAGGATTTGGGAGAAACATCATTAGTACGAACCAAAAGAAATCATATATTTTAAATTCCCTGTTGTAAATCTAAAATCACGTATTTTAAATTCCCTGTTGTAAATCTAACTACGAAATCGATAGACTGATGATGGAATAAAGCCGAAGACATCCGCATGAACTCAGGTCTGTTTTAACACAGATGGGGGTGGACAGACTCCCAGATAAGTGCAGACCTTTGTGCACTCAGGCTCGGCTTGCACACACAGGACCGCCAGCTCTTCCACCACCCGGGGCTGGAGGCGGCGACACCCCCGGGAGCATCAGGCAGACCCAGGTCCCAGATCTTAGTGTCTAAATGAGAGCTTCTAATCAACGGACCACAGCTCCCCGGAGGAATAGCTGATCCTAGGACAGGGGCAAGGGCAACACAAGATGAGCCCAGAACGTGTTGTTGTGCCAGAAATTAAGAAAGTACTCAAAAAAAGAAAGGAAAGATAACCAGTTGGGACATTTTGAAAAAGCAAGGAGACAACCTGGAAAGACTCCCAACGGCCAAAGCTGGAAGCAATTGTGCGACAAAGTAAATAAGGAGGATATTAGATGGAACCCGGAGAAGAAAATAAATATCTGTGAGCACATACCACTATAAATACATGTTTGAAAAATAAATAAATGGGAAAGTGGGACAAATCTTCCTTCAAGAATTCCAAATAACAAATGCGGAAGGACCGAGGGAAAGAGGGAATCACCATGAAGACAGCACCACCACAGCGGCTGCCGCAGGTCCACAGCTGATGCCACAATCAGCGGATATTGGCGTAGCCTCACGGCGTCTGCAGAACTTTTATTAATTACTGTGGTGGCGTTAACGTCGGTCCACAAGTTCTTTGATCCACCTCCAGGAGGTCGACCTTACTTCCCTGCCCTTTGAGTGTGAGCTGGACTTAGTGACCGGCTTCTAACTCACTGACAGAGGAAAACAGAACCGTCACAGAGGCCTCGCCTGATCCAGAAGATCCAGGTGACCAGCATCCTTGACGAGAGTGTATGAGGACGCTCCCTTTGTGACATTCTCCCCAAATCCATAACCCCAGCCTAACCATGAGGAAGCATCGACAAACTCAGACTGAGGGACTTTCTACAGAATCCCTGACCCATGCTCTTTAAAACCATCAAAGCCAGGAAAACAAGGGAGGATTAAAAACCATCCCAGGCCCCAGGGGAGTAGGAAGCCATACAATAAACACACTGTGGAACCCTGGATGGGAT
Source organism: Equus quagga (assembly GCF_021613505.1). Taxonomy (NCBI): domain Eukaryota; kingdom Metazoa; phylum Chordata; class Mammalia; order Perissodactyla; family Equidae; genus Equus; species Equus quagga. The sequence continues at coordinate 2,544,364 of NW_025799869.1, read as the reverse complement.
TCTGGGGCATAGAGAGGACATCAGAGGGAAAACGGGTCACAACTGAGAAGTCTGGACTCCAGTGAATAATGTGGGGCCTATGTTAATTTCTGTTTTTTTTAATTTAAATTTTTTTATTGAGTTCATAATAGTTTACATCAATGTGAGATTTCAGTCGTACATTATTTCTTGACTATCACCACATAAGTGCTCCCCTTCACCCCCTGTGCCCACCCCCACCCCCACCCCCCTCCCCTGGTAACCACCTGAACTGTTTTCTTTGTCCATGTATTTGTTCATATTTCACATATGAGTGAAATCATCTGGTGTTTGTCTTTCTCAGTCTGGCTTACTTTGCTTAGCATAATTCCCTCCAGATCCATCCATGTTGTTGCAAATGGGATGAATTTGTCTTTTTTCTGGCTGAGTAGTATTCCATTGTATATGTATATACCACATCTTCTTTTTCCAATCATTGGTTGATGGGCACTTGGATTGTTTCCATGTCTTGGCTATTGTGAACAGGGCTGCTATGGACATAGGGGTGTATATGTTCCTTTGGATTGTTGATTTCAAGTTGTTTGGGTAGATACCGAGTAGTGGGATAGCTGGGTCACGTGGTATTTCTATTTTTAGTTTTTTGAGGAATCTCCATACTGTTTTCCATAGTGGCTGCACCAGTTTGCATTCCCACCATCAGTGTATAGGGTTCCCTTCTCTCCACACCCTCTCCAACATTTGTTATTTTTAGTCTTAGTGATTATAGCTATTTTAACAGGTGTAAGATGGTATCTTAGTGTAGTTTTCATTTGAATTTCCCTGAAGATTAGTGACATTGAACATGTTTTCATGTGTTTATTGGCCATCTGTATATCTTCTTTGGAAAAACCTCTGTTCATATTCTCTGCCCGTTTTTTTTTTTAAAGATTTAATTTTTTTCCTTTTTCTCCCCAAAGCCCCCCGGTACATAATTGTATATTCTTTGTTGTGGGTCCTTCTAGTTGTGGCATGTGGGACGCTGCCTCAGCGTGGTTTGATGAGCAGCGCCACGTCCGCGCCCAGGATTCGAACCAACGAAACACTGGGCCGCCTGCAGCAGAGTGTGCGAACTTAACCACTTGGCCAAGGGGCCAGCCCCTCTCTGCCCATTTTTTGATCAGGGTGTTTATTTTCTTATAGTTCAGTTGTGTGACTTCCTTATCTACTATGGAGGTTAACCCCTTGTCAGATATATGATTTGCAAATATTTTCTCCCAGTTGGTAGGCTGTCTCTTTGTTTTGATCCTGGTTTCTTTTGCCTTGCAGAAGCTCTTTAGTCTGATGAGCTCCCACTTGTTTATTTTTTCTCTTGTTTCCCTTGTCTGAGAAAATATGGTATTCGAAAAGATCCTTTTAAGTTTGATGTCAAAGAGTGTACTCCCTATATTATCTTCCAGGAGTTTTATGGTTTCAGGACTTGTCTTCAAGTCTTTGGTCCATTTTTGAGTTTATTTTTGTGTATGGCCTGAGATAATGGTCTACCTTCATTCTTTTGCATGTGGCTGTCCAGTTTTCCCAATACCATTTATTGAAGACACTATCTTTTTTCCACTGTATGTTCTTGGCACCTGTGTGGAAGATTAGCTGTCTGTAGAGGTGTGGTTTTATTTCTGGGCTTTCAGTTCTGTTCCATTGATCTGTGTGTCTGTTTTTGTACCAGTACCATGCTGTTTTGATCACTATGGCTTTGTAGTACATTTTGAAGTCAGGGATTGTGATACCTCCAGCTTTTTGTTCTTTTTTCTCAGGATAGCTTTACCAATTCGGGGTCTTTGGTTGCCCCATATGAATTTTAGGATTCTTTGTTCTATTTCTGTGAAGAATGTCTTTGGGATTCTGATTGGGATTGCACTGAATCTGTAGATTGCTTTGGGTAGTATGGACATTTTGGCTATGTTTAGTCTTCCAATCCATGAGCAAGGAATCTCTTTCCATCTCTTTATGTCATTATCAATTTCTTTCAGTAATGTCTTATAGTTTTCATATTATAAGTCCTTCACCTCCTTGGTTAAATTTGTTCCTAGGTACTTTATTCTTTTAGTTGTGATTGTAAATGGAATTGTATTCTTGAGTTCTCTTTCTGTAAGTTTGTTACTGGAGTATAGAAAAGCAACTGATTTTTGTAAGTTGCTTTGGTACCCTACAACTTTCTTGTGGTTGTTAATTATTTCTATTAGTTTTCTGATGGATTCTTTGGGATTTTCTATATATAAGATCATGTTGTCTGCAAACAGCGAGATTTTCACTTCTTCACTCCCTATTTGGATTCCTTTTATTCCTTTCTCTTGCCTAATTGCTTTCTGGCCAGAACCTCCAGTACTATGTTGAATAAGAGTGGTGGTAGTGAGAATCCTTGTCTTGTTCCTGTTCTCAGAGGGATGGCTTTCAGTTCTTGCCCATTGAGTATGATGTTGGCTGTGGGTTTTCTTATATGGCCTTTATTATGTTGAGGTAGTTTCCTTCTATTCCCATTTTGTCAAGAGTTTTTTTTATCATAAATCGTTGTTGGATCTTGTCAAATGCTTTCTCTGCATCTATTGAGATGATCATGTGGTTTTTATTCCTCAGTTTGTTGATGTGGTATATCACATTGGTTGATTTGCAGATGTTGAACCTAATTTCTTAGTTTTGACATCTACTGTGGTTATATAGATTTCAACATTGGGGAAACTGGCTGAAGATAAGCATTTTCTGCACTATTTTCATAACTCTTCTGTAAATATAAAATTATCTCAAAATACAAAATGAAATTTTTTTGAAACAAGAAGGTGGACCATTAAAGGCTGGAGAATGAGAGGTTATCAAGAAAATAGCCGTAGAAAAGGCCTGGTACATAAGACGCACTCAGAAAATGTTGGTTCCCTTCCCCTCCCATCCAGAGTCCTTCCTCTTGCTGAGGAAGCAGAATGAGCACCTTAATTCAACCCAAAGTTAGCACTGAATGTGTGTTTTCCTTAAGAAGGCTGGTAGTCGTCACTGGCAAGGATGAATTGTGAGAGGTGGGACTCCTGGCAACAGAGACCAGCTCAGGTCTCTTTCACCAGAGGGAAAGGCCAGAACCTCGTGCAGTTACTGAGAATGAGGCCTCCAGCGTCCAACTCAGCAATTCCATTTCCGCCGAGGAATTTATCCTCACGGAAAATCATGTGTACGTGCAAACATTTACCTTTGAAGACATCCACTGTCGTGTTGCTTATAATAGTCAAAAAACAGCAATAAAGCAGACATCTAAGATCAGAAAGTTAGTTAAATAAATCATGGCACATCTGCAAAAGAAATACTATGCAGCCATTTAAGAAAGTGTTGAAGTACAATGGAATACTATTCAGCCTTAAAAAGGAAGGAGATTCTGACACCTGCTACAACGAGGATGAACCTTGAGAACATCATGCTCAGTGAAGTGAGCCAGTCACAAAAGGAGAAATACTGTGTGATTCCACTCACGTGAGGGACCTAGAGGAGTCAACCCATAGAGACAGAAAGTAGCATGGTGGTCGCCATGGGCTGGGAGGGGAGTGGGGTGAGGAGTGAGTGTTTGATGGGACAGAGCTTCAGTTTGGGAAGAGAAAATTCTGGAGACAGATGGTAGTGATGGCTGCATATCAGTGTGAACGTACTTAATGCCACTGCACTCTACTTAAACATGGCTAAAATGCTTAATTCTATATTATGTTTATTTTGCTACAATTTAAAAAAGATATTAAAGAACATGAACTCACGTGGAAGCGTGTAGCTAATATATTATTCAGTGGAAAAAGCAGATTGCAAGAAAGGAACTTAAAATATACCCTTTTTATTAAAAAAATATGGACGCACGCACAGTAGACACATGCACACACAGCACAGAGGAGAGAGTTAGGAGGACAGATGCCCCGTGTCTGTGGCTCTGCGTGTTGGGAACAACAGTGGTTGTTACTGGCATCTTTCAATTCATCCATATTTTCTACACTTTCTAGGACTTAGGATTCTTGAACTATGGAAACCATAGCAACAGGTAAGTCCCTGAGAGTAATGGGCGGTTCCACGGGCTGTTTGGAACCCCCAGATCGACTCTGGTGGGGTGGCTCCTGAGCGTGCAGTGTGTAATGGAGACGACCCTCGGAAGAACGCCCCTCCGGGGAGCCCAGCAGACTCCGAGATGGCCCCCCCAGTTCTCTGCACGCTCAACCTGCCACCCTGGGGCCCACCCCGGGGCTCGGCTCCGAGGCCGCAGAGAGCCTGAGCCTCCGGCAGGCTCTCCTTCCTCACAGACCTCGCCTCCTGCCCGCACCGCTGCCATTCCTCCCTCCCACTTTCATTCCTTTGGTCACTTACTCTAGGGAGTTTCCAATTGCACCTCCTTTGAGGTCAAGGGTATAAAAATCTTAGCTCTGGTCCTCAGCGAGGCTGTGCTTTTTAAAGAAAATGAGGGCATGGAACTAGAGGAAACTTAAAATGGTGCAAAAACTCTTATTCAGAGCCAGCCCTGATGGTCTAGTGGTAAAGTCCGGCGCTCTCACCGCTTCAACGGCCCGGGTTCGGTTCCCGGGCGCAGAACCACACCACCGTCTGTCGGTTGCCACGTTGTGGTGCGGTTCACATGGAAGAACTAGAAGGACTTACAACCATCTACTGGGGCTCTGAGGAGGAAAAAAAGGGAAAAAAGAGGAAGACTGGCAAGGGATGTTAACTCAGGGCAAATTCTTCCCTACCAAAAAGAAACACAACTCTTACTCAAATAGTTAGGTTGTTCCTTGAGATTCAAGCATAGTTTCCTTGAGAAAACTCCCAATACAGCACATTCTTCTCAGCAAATACTTCTTGTCCCTTTCATTGCAAGAATTGCCTGGGTAGCCATCGCCCGCGGGTCAGTTATGTCCACGATGGCCGGGAACCCTGACACGGCAGGAGCGACATGTGAAAGGCTGGGAAGCAATGCAAACCTAGCCAGCTAACAGGCGGTCCCCATAGGATTCACTGCCTGGACGGAAGGGCTGCGTGGAGGGCGACGTCACCACGCTCATGCCAGCTGCCAGCACCCTCCACTCAGCTCTGCCACTGGGGAATAATGTGTTTTTCAAGGTGTCAACATTTTGTTGATTTAACACTCATGATTTTCGTAGAAAAATCAATACTCTTAGCAAACTTTGCCTTTCAATTATTTTTTCTTTATTGTATTTATATATTTACACATATAAAAATGTAATTGTACATATTTATTATCATTAGATATTCCAGAAATACCAAAATGAAGAACAGATAATAAAAATAAACAGGCAAGTACATCCCCGGGGCTGAGCTCGCCGCCCCGAGCACCCACCCCCGTGGGCTCCGTCGTCCCACTCCCGGCTCAGGCCGAGTGTACGTGAGATCCAGGCCAGCTGTTGTGTGTTTACTTTCCACGTCTTTAAATGCTATCTAAATTGTGTCCCAAGACAGGCATTCCTCTGCATTTTTTATTTGTTCCTTGAGCACTTTTGGAAGATTTATCCATATTACTAGAGATAAACCTCCATCATTCGTTTTTGCCACTTTGTGACTAGACTACCATTTACTCCTGTGGATGGTTATCTGGCCGGTTTCTAACTTTTCGCCTTTAAAAGTTGCTGCTCTGAATATCCTTGTGCGTCTCTTGCTTAATCACGAGAGTTTCTCCAGGACACGTACCTAAGAGGAGAATTGCTAAGTCGCAGGGCTTGTGTAGCAGCTACCGCTTTTTCACGTTTCTTTATAATAAAAATTCCCTGGTTTATCACAGATGAGAAGAAGGCCAAGGTGCTTTCTCAGCTCCCAAACTCTCCTGCTGCCCGAATTTCCCCTCCAGGAGCTTTCCCACGTGCCCTCAGGACTGGATTTGAGAGACAGTGCCCCACGAGGGGTCAGGGATTCAGAAGGACCTAATCTCCATTAGACTCGGAGATTTGGGGCTTTTTCACAAAGGATAAAAGTCAGACTTGGTTTCTAATGAAAGGAGCCTCTAATTGAGGCATTGGTCAGCAGAGGTGAGGGAAGGAGGTAGAAGGCACAGAGTGAACGGTTTCTGTGCCCCGAAATCATGCTGAGTGGGCGGCCACCACGCCAGTGCCTTGGGGCCTGGAGAACTGTCGAGTCCGAAGAGGGGAAGACGGATGGTGAGGGTGCTGCCATAAGGGGTGTGTGTGTGTGTGTGTGTGTGAGTGAGCGAATGTGTGGGGGACGGGCGAGGTGTCATCTGCAGCCTTTCTTCCTTCTCTACGGCTGGGTGGACTTCTCCATCTGCCTTTCCCACCCTTTCCAAGTTACCCTTTCCTTTGTGACAGGAGAAGGGTGTTGGTTGGTTGTGTAATGCATACTAGTCTCATTTCATTCAAAATACTTATCAGGAAGTTTCAATGCCCTCAAGATCATTGCTTCAGAGCCAACCTTCCCTCCATCCATGGTGTTGCTTCTTACCTGGGGAGCCTGGGTGTGGCAGGGAGGGGTTATGTTTACCAGAATCGTTCTGAGGCACTGGCACCCAAAAGCGTTCAAAGGAAAAAACAGAATTAAGCAAAAATTATTAGCATCCCCATAAAATAAGTTTGTCAGAGAAGCACCTTTGAGTTTCTAGAAAGTAAGTTAAAAAAAGCAAAGATCCAGGGGATGCTGACACCAAGGTGATGGTCTGCGTGGGTGCGCGCGCTGCAGGGGCACACTCATGGAACCGGTCCGAGGCGGCTGAGCTCCTGCACAGCCGGGGGACATCGTTTCTGGATACAGGCCTCGTTCAGCAATGAAGCTCAAGCATCACTTCCTGAGAAGTTTACTTTTCATTGTCCAGCATCTGGAGCCTGACCCTGGCGACTCTGCGTGGTTTATTTTAAGACTCTGCTACTCAACAATGCCCACATGCTCCCAGCCGGTAGGCGGAGGTCAAAGGTGGAGCAGACCGTTCCCAGAATAGAAACGATTACTCTGTGCTCCAGCAGCGCCCACCATGTGACGGATGGCAGATTGTCCCAGCACGTGTGCAGAAGACAAGGAGTTTCCACCCTTTACCAGAGACCAGGTCCCCAAAACCTGCACGGACGGCAGACGAACAGGAGTCTCAGGTCACATTATTTGCAGTGCGAAGTCTTAAAAAATGCACCGTGGTTTTTCCATGTCTACATGAATTCTCTGAGAGAACCGAGTGCACGCTTTCACGTTCCACACGTCCCTGCCACCATTCTGGCACCTCGTGGATGCGAGTGTGTTCACGCTGAAATGCTGACTGTTAAAAGGTTTATTTTGTACCTTCCCCCCATAAAGTTACTGCACCTTAAAATCCTCTTCTAAACCTAAGCCGCCTGCCCAAAGAGCTGACATTTCCTTTAGAATTTACCTAATCTGTCTTTGCAACGTTTCGAACAGGAAGTCTAGACTCAACGTCACAGATATGCAGACTTGAGCGTGAAGTGACTTGTCCACATTCGGGCGGGCCCATTTGGCCAACACACACCGGAAAATGGTGTCATTGACTGGCCCGCCCGTCCTAAGAGGCCCCTTCCAGCCACCAGCCTGGCGGCTCAGCTGGAAGCTGAGAAGACTCCCGGTGTCATCAACACCAGTGAGGCCGCCCTCTAGGCCCTGTAGTCTCACTTTCGATGCCAGTGACCAAAATCTCTCTGCCTACAGCCATGAGGATGTCCCCGACCAGGTCAGGGGTCCTTCTGAAACTTTGATGAAAGCCGAGGAGAACGAAAGCCCTTGGTCACGAAGCATTCTGCATACCTGCCCTAACATTGCCAGTGACATCTTCCCAGCCAATCCCAACAGCTGCTGCTTCTCCGTCCTCTCCCGCCAGAGTCTCCCATTACCTCTGACCTTACTCAGGAGACTTACCCCAGGGCTGGCCTGGCACTTCACTTTCTGCACAGTCATTGTCAGCTGGGGCCATGGGAGCTTCTCTATCTCCTTCCATCATCTGTGTCTTTCACAATAACACGTTTGTGAAACATGCCGTACAAACACATCCCAGACAGCGGCAACAAGACACAAGCTTTTTAAAAATTCCACTTAAATGTATTCACGGTCCTTATCAGTTTAAAATGATCCAAAGCTTGATGAATTTAAAGCTCGGGAAAATTCATGCTCTTCTATCATTTGCCTGCGAGAAAGCATGCACCAGCACCATCGGTCCAATTGGAGACAGAGAATTCAGTGATATGGTTCTTTGATCACCTTTATCTTATCCCCATGGTTTTTAGTGATGGAAAGAGATGGATGGTCGTAAAAAGGCAGGACCACAGTCAAAAGGAAATCGTAGTTCCCTGAAGGTCAGATCACTGACCCTGAGCTCTTGAGATGGCCACTGACCGCACAGAAGTGCTTTTTGTAAGGTGAACACCATGAAGAAAAAAGTGTGAGTCATCCTGGTGAGGGATGGCAAACGGTGTGAATTAGCTGCAGATACTGAAAAATTAATTCCTCATGAACTGAGGGCCATTTTCCTAGCTAGCCCTCAGCTGATTGGGAGGGTCAAAGCAGAAACCAGCACAATTCCGTGGGTTTCGAATTCCTTCACTTGCCTGGGTTCCCAGTGGTGCCCTCTGGGATCTTAGTAAACACAGCATGGCTTCTGCCATGCTTTCGTGTTAGAAAGAGAAATGTATATTTAGGAGATGGTGCAAGTCAAAATTTCAGTATAAGGCTTTCACCTCAGGGGCACTCTGGGGTGATCACTGCCACATTCTGGGACCCATGTACGTGTGTGTGCGCGAGTGTGTTCCTGAGTAGACATGCGGGCTTCTAATCCCACTTAATGATGTCTGCCACCTGACTCTTCTCCACGTGGTTCCACAAAGTGCATTGCTCCCACAGTGTCACTGGTGCGATGGTTAATTTCACGTGTCAGCTTGGCCAGTCTACAGCACCCAGATGTTTGGCCAGATGTCTGCTGTGAAGGTAATTTTTGGAGGAGATTAACATTTAAATCAGTAGACTTTGAGTAAAGCAAATTGCCCTCCATAATGTGGGAGGGCCTCATCCAGTCAGTAGAAAGCCTTAAGAGAAAAAAGACTGAGGTCCCCAAGAAAGAGGGAATTCTGCCTCCAGATGGCCTTCAGACTCGAGCTGCAACATCAACTCTTCTCTGGGTCTCCAGCCTGCGGCCTGCCCTGTAGATTTTGGACTTGCCAGCCTCCACAATTGAGTTAGCCCATTCCTTAGATAAATCTCTTATCTATTTCCCTTGGTTCTGTTTCTCTGGAAAACCCTGACCAATACTCCGGAGGATAGACCCATGGCACCTTTCTCTTGTGTGGACTCCAGCCATGCCACCATCGGTGATATTCTGTGAACATCACCGATTGCTTTCTCAGCCCCAGGCCCATGCAGTGAGACCCAGTCATTGCTCTCCAGAGTCCCCCAGTCAGAGGAGGAAGCAGGGAACAGAGCCACCAGGGAGCTGAGAGGAGAAGGACATAACATAACCTGCATGACTGTGAAAGTTTCTGGCAGAAGAAAAGCCAACTTGGAAAGAGACAGCTAGAGAGATGGAATGCCGTCTGGCTTCCTCGGAAAAATGGACACCAGAATGATGGTGGAAAGGGGACAGTAGTCCTGGTGTCGGGGAGCGCGGGCTGAATTTTGCCTCAGCTGATCGCATTGGTGCAAGGCTTCTCATTTCTTCATTGTGGTGGCTCTCAGGTTGCAGAATTTCCTTCAGGACTTTTTGAAATAGAGTGCTAGGTGCTACCCCAGAGCTTCTGACTCCGTAGGTCTGGGGTGGGACTCAAGAATTTGCATGTTTCAGGTGATGCTGATGCTGCCGGTCCTGGGGCCACGCTTTAAGAACCTCTGCCTTATTGGGATAGATTTTTAAGGATCCATGGTACTCCTAGATGGAGGGTTTGGTGAACCATTGAGTATGCTGGTTGATAGGACCATTTAATTATCAACTTCACCCAGAATCCAAAAGAGAGCTACCTAAGAAAAGATGGGGTTCTTAGCGCCAGTCTTTCACAGAAGGAGCAGAAAGTCACAGGCGAGCCCCTCTGTCCAGCTCTCACACATCTGTCCATCTCTCACTTGTCTGCCCCTCCATCTCCACTCCCTACCTTGCAGGACCACGTTGACGAGCTCCAGCTTTGTGCTGCGCTTGTTCAGGGCAGATGGAGCAAAGACGTCACATGCAGCTCAACCAGACAAAGAGACCAGACAGAAGGAAACGAGCCCTTCATGAGAAAGCTTGCTTGCAGGCCACATGACAAAGAGGTTTATAGTTGTAAATTGCTTACATTTCCCAGGGTCAGCTGTGGCCGTGTGCCTCTCTTACTTCCATCCTCAAAATCCCCAGGGTTGGTGACACCAGTGAGCACGTCGTAGGCAGTTAGTTATAGCAGAACGTTGTTTCATGACTTAAGAGAAAGGCTGGACCTTACAGGTTAACGGGACAATGGGTGCCATCATGCAGTGGACCTCTCAGCAGAGCCTGCCATATGCAGCTCTGCCCAGCAGGAGGTGGTGCCCAGGAAAACCTTGCTGAAAACTTACCAGTGTGGACTTGAGCTACTGGGGATTTATTTGCTAATATTTTGGCAATTAACTTCTAATTTCTATAGGTATTATTAAGCATGCATTGTTGCATTCGTGAGATGGATAAGATTATGTCGCAACGACGGGCATTTCTTAGCATTTATTTACTTAAGCTTATGAATACCTAGCAATTGTTTACCCATCCAAAGGTTTGAGAGTAAAAAGAAATGTCTAAGACACAACAGAAGAAATATTAGAAAGAAAATAAAAAGGAGGAAGGACAAATGGACCACAAGACTAACACAACATTTGAAAATGATAAAAGTAGGCAGAGAAATAAATAAATTGATAAAAATTGAGAGAGAATGATTAAAAACCAGAAAAACTTAGGTCAAAAGCAAAACAAAACAAAATGTAAATAAGCAACAAACTGTTGATAACACGAAAGAGCAGAACAAAGAAAACTCACAGTAAACCGCTCGCTCTGCGCACAGAGCAAGACAGGAGGGACAAAGTGACCGTCTGACCTTTCATTGTCACCGTCCGGGAGGGACTTACCGAAGACCGACTGTGTTTGTCTGACGGCGACAACACAAAGGAGAGGCTGAAGGGCTTCTAACGATGATGAGAATCGTTGCAGAATCCAGAACGGCAGCTGGAAAGTTTCCTGTCCCGCCTGCAGTGTCGTGAGCGCGAGCGAGCGCCCCTGGGGAGGCCGCTGCTGTCCGCGGGAAGGCCAGTCCACACTCGCCCCTGACCCGGCGCAGGGTCAGCACAGATGAGTTCCAATCAGCCTCCCGGGAGACCCAGAGATCACAAGGCAAGAGAAATCCCCTGGCTAGTGTTTCCAGGTGCGCTGACACCCGTCATGCACACCTTCCACTCCTGGAAACAGGGAGGAGGGGCTAACGGGGGTCACACTCCATCCCTCACTCTTGGCCTACTTGGAAATGGCCTTCTCCAGGCAGCATCCTCTCATTCTCTGGCCCGTAGTAGTCGTAAATGTTGTAATGTCTACAGAATAAAACAAAGTAAAAATGTAAGTTGAGTGCAAGCTGTTAGAGTTTTCAGGCTTTGGTGAAGATTATCCTAAAACAAAGATTTTCTATTTTCACCAGTGACGTTTACTAACTTGTGCTAATTCATGAAAACAATTGACCCTGACTATAGTCATTCCTGGCGCTGCGTGTACTAGCCCATAGAACAGCTAACAGGACGAGCGTCTCCCTTCCCTTCCTTCCTAAAGACTGCTCGTTGTCCAAGATTATTGACCACAGTGAGGATATTACTTAGCGTGATGACTAAACAATGTAGGGATTATATTGAAGAAGACTTTTAAATTGAGTGGAAAAGCAAATGAGACACTGGGTGTCAGGAATAAAGATGGGAATCTCAAGACTACACATTTCTCTCCTGCACCGTGAAGGGGCCCAAGTTCGTACTGAATTCAAAGGGATTTTGGGTTCTCTTTCTTGTTTTTTTCTTGTTTTAGAGATTGGCACCTGTGCTAACAAGTGTTGCCAATCTTTTTTTTTCTTTCTGCTTTTTCTCCCCAAATCCCCCCAGTACATAGTTGTATATTGTAGTTGTGGGTCCTTCTAGTTGTGGCACATGGGACACCACCTCAGTGTGGCCTGATGAGTAGTGCCATGTCTGCACCCAGGATGTGAACCAGCAAAATCCTGGGCTGCTGCAGCGGAGCGTGCCAACTTAACCACTCGGCCATGGGGCCGGCCCCCTGGCTTCTCTTCCGCTATAAAAAGCCTGACTGGTGGACATTTCACCATTTCACTCTCTTCTTGGACAGATACCTTGGAGAGCTGGAGTGCAAGGAGGGCTGAGTGAGGGCGGAGGCCTCAGCTGGATTGAGCTGGATGGTGGACATCCCGCTCTGGCTCCCTTCCCCCTGTGCCGGACACACAGGAGCAACCTGGTCCCTGGAAACTGTGACTCTGTGCTCTGACACGGCAAAGGTTGCAGATGGAATGAAGGTCATTTATCAGCAGACCTGCAAAAGGAAGAGCACCCTGGATTATTCAGGTGGGCCCAACGTGACCACGAGGGGCCTTGAAAGTGGAGGAGAGAACCAGAGAGATGGCAGCATGAGAAAGACTCGGCCGATGTCACTGGCTTTGAAGATGGAGAAAGGGGCCACGAGTCAAGGAACGCAGGCAGCTTCTGGAAGCGGAAAAGTCTCAGAAACAGATTCTGTCTTAGAGTCTCCAGAAGGAGCGCACCCTGCAGACACCTGGATCTTGGTCCAGTGAGACCATGTTAGACTTCTGATCTGCAGAACTGCACATTTATGTGGTTTTAAGCCACACATCTGTAGTCATTGGTTTGAGCAGCCACAGGAAACCAACGCAAAGGCTTACAGAGTTCCCCTACCCCTGGATTGCAGCCCTCTCATCTGGTGCAAGATGCTCGGGCACTGGCCTCCTCCGCGCCAGGCTGGCTCCTACCACAGGAGCTCTGCACAGCTGCTCCTTCTGCTGGCACCATGTGGCCGCCCCCGCTTCGCACAGGTTGACCTCCCGGCCCCCTGGTTACAGGGCAGGCAAGAATCTGAGGGGTCTCCCTTGCTCCTCAGCACTCCCATTCCAACTTAAAGCGATCTGGACAGAGGGCACCACCCACCTGACACACTCACCCCGTATGTCACAAGGACGTAGGAGTGCACGGCTTTAAACGCCGCCACTTCTGGTCACTTTTATTTCTTCTTGTTCCCATAGTCGCTTTTTTTCTTCTTTGTACTTTTTCCCTTTTTCTTTTGGTGGTTTGACACCCACACCTAGCAACATTCCACGGGCTCCCTAAAACCCGAACCTGGTAAAGACAGACCCTCAGCTCCATTGAAACATCCTGGGTATCAAGGTGGCTGCAAAGTGGGCTGCACAGTGGGCTGCACATGAGACAACCCCCAGGAGGTGATTCCTTGTGGTCCCCACAGAGCCTCACTTTTCCCAGAGGCACGGGTGGGGCCATAGAGCTCTCCCGCGTGTCCTTTTTACAAATGTGATCCTTTTAATTGAGATGGCTACTCTTGTCACTACCCTATTTGACATTAATGCCTTGCAATTAATGCTTTAAAAAAAAGCCCAAATGCTCTGAAGTCACGCAAAATCCTGGATGTGAGAGGGGTCCACCACACACCCCTGGTGGGGAAGCCGCTCTCCCCTCGCTCTGCACACCCAGGCCTGCGCTGGGGGTTGGGGTGGGGGGGCTCAACCAGGCAAGTGAGAGGGTGGGCTTCCCTGCTGGGCCCTCCGGGGCATTGGCACCGATGTCTTCAGTCACAGGCAGAATCAACCTAAGGAAAAACTCACATAAAGTCAGAGGTAAAAGTCAAGACACTGATAACAGTAGCAGATGTCATAAAATCAAGGTTGGTTGTACCCGTAAGTTGAATTTCTGAAATGCAGGAGAGAAACTGGAAAGGACTTCCGTAAGCCTCGAGAGCTGAGCTGCAGCTCTGGCAGAGGTCTCCCAGCTAGCCAGGTCGAATGAGCCCGAAGCGCTCTGCCCTTCAGACGAGAGCTGCCGGGCAAGATGCTGGAAGTCTCGGGACTTCTGGGGAAGGGTCGACAGAGGGTCAAGTTCACAGGGAGAGCCTCTCAGAGTCACCATACGAAGCGTCCCTGACTGACCGCATGGGACAGCCTGTCTTCTGCCCCCCTGACTCCGCCCCTCTTGGTGAACATACACAAATTCTGCAAGGTGACTTGTGACATAGTTTTCTTCTGTTTGAATCCGTCAGGTGTCTGACTCCCGTGAGTGCAGACTTGAGCCCTCCGTGCTTCTGCTCGCTCCCGCTTGGAGTGCTGAGCGGAACAGGCTGTCTGCCACCAGGCGACCTCTGTGTTGCTAGAGGTTAAATGTCTCCCGCAGGCCTCCCAAAATGTCACAGCCTTTCCTTTCATCCTGTTCCAGGTCTCTGTTCCTGCTCTCTGAGCTTGGATCTCTATGGCGTCTCTAGGAGAGTTGAGTGACTTCAGGAAGGTTTCTTAACCGTTAAGGTTCTTGCCTTGATGCGCGCCCTCTGAAGTCCAGCTTCTGCAAAGGGATTTGGAGAGAAGACTATGCAGAAATCCTTCCGACTAGAGAGCCGTCTGCACTTCTCAGACAGACACTGAGAGCCACCACCTGGAAGGAGAGCCCCGTCAACCAGCCCACAGATCAGGTTAAGCCTCGACTTTTTATTTAACAAATCCTACGCCAAGCATTGCAAATGTCCTTGCTTTGAGGATCGCCCTTGAAAAGTACCCTGGAGGGGGACGGTCCTGGTCTCCTGATGTAATTCAACCCCATGCTGTTCATTTCTCCAGATCTTATTGTCCTTATCCATCATTTCAAAGTACCTGAAAACTTGGGGGAAAAAAAGTAGCTGTATTAGTAGTGTTAGAAAACAGACTTGAGCATTCCTCTGTTATTTTTAACATTAGTAAGGCCTTGTTCCCAGTCACTGTCTATAATCGTTCCTCCTACATTGAAAGTCACAGGCAGGAAAGCAGTCCATTTTCAACTCATCATTAAACAGAGTGGATTTCCCCAGACCGCTGCCCTACGGGTTCACCCCCTGCTTCCTGCTGGCCTGTCCCGGGAACTCCCCAGGGGTCTGTGAGCCATCAGACACTGTCTGGCAACACCCACAAGGCGGGGGCTGCAGGAGGGAGCTGGCCTCGGCTCCCACCCACCCTGCTCGCCCCAGCTGACCACATCCTGCCCCAGCCCAAGCCACTCTGGGAGCCTTTGATCTCAGTTCCGGGTAACTGGTTCAGCCTGGAAGGGGAGGCAGGGTCCTTGCCTCTGCCCCAAGGTGGGCGCTGATCTGGGCCAGGAGACCCATGCACCATCCGTAGTGGAGTCTCTACCTGCCACCTTGCCAAAGCCGCTCACCGTCACTCAGGGCCTGTGGTTCCTTGTGATTCAGTTGCCTGTGACCCTCCTCAAGCCGATGTTCTCACCCAGTGAGGACAGCTGAGCCTGGCACAGCACACCGCCGCTCAGGCGTGTGGGGCTGTGGGCCCACCTGGGCCCCTGCTCTGGGCCCAGCCCATGACCTGCAGCCAGCGTCATCTCCATTACGGCCACACCCCGCAGAGCTCTGTGGTTGTCACCAACCCTCCCTGGATCCCAGGGCCCTCAGGCTGCTCAAGAACCTGCCCTGGGGGCCTCGTCCTGGGCCCTGGGCTTCTAGCCACCAGCTATCATTTTGGACCATTATTGGGGCCCTGCTGAGTGAAATCTTCCCTGGAGGTTTAGTTAAAGGGGGAGCTATCAAAGGAAACTGCCTCCCTCTTGCAGGAGCACAGATAGAGCCCCGCCTCGGCCGCTCTCAGACAAGACTCTCAGAACCCCAGGGTACCCCGTCTCTGAGGGGCGCGCCCTGTCTCATGAACTGAAAGGCTGGGGTGTGTGAAGCCCACAGCTTTTCTCTCCCTGCCACATCACTGTCAAGGACCATCTGACTTTTCTCTACGGCCCCGATGCTTCTGGGACAGTCGGAAATCCTGGGCATGACCATTGAGGTCTGACCCTTCCCCCACTTCATAGCCCCGGCTCCACGCCCGCCCCTTGAAGCGCACAGACCTCCGCCCGTTCTCCCTCTGAGCAGTGCCCTGGAGGTCGGGCCCCGCCTTCAGGAAGCCTTTGCCCCCAGGTTGCCCTGAGCCCCACCTCACCCTCAGCAGGCAGTGCCCTCCATGAAAGCAGCGCTGTGGCCCTGCCACCTACTGGTCCCCTCTCCATTGGGTTATTGGCTTCTTGAGGACCAACATTCGGTCCTAGTCCCTGGGTCCCCAGTGCCCGTTCTGGGCCTAGCACCACAATGTGAGTTGATGCACTGAATAAAAAGTAAATGAATGATGGATCAGAGCAAGGAGAGAAAGAGGGAGAGAGAAGGCCTTTAGTTGTCTTGTTGTCTGTTTGTTCAAGGCCTGGAATTTAAGGTCTCTCTTCATGATACTGTGCCCGGGAAACAGGGCCCGGTACGTGTGGCAGGAGTCCATTTCCAGAGTCAGCTCAGAGGGAAGAGGGAGTAACCCTGTGTTGCTTGAGTGATGGCTGGCCCTGATCCTTGCCTGCTGGATGCTCACGGCCTGGGTACTGTCCTGCAAACTCAGTGAGCCTCATGTCAGCACAGCAGGAATGTTTAAAAATTCTAGGTTAACACAGAAAATATTTTGTTTCATTATCATCCAAATCAAATAGGATTGAGAGTGGGCAAGAAAATGAGAGACGTTCCATCTTAAAGTGTCTGTGAACACAGTTAACAGAAAATGGGGTGAAACTACTGGAGACCAAAGCGGTAACTGGCATAAAACATCCAGAGATCACTGTTGGATCCACCAGGCACCAGAGACAGCTAAGCGAGGCGCTCAGGGGGTGCCAGGGCGGCTGCCTCCACCTCTGCCTCCGCTTCCGCCTGTGGAGAGCCGAGCTGTCTGCGTCTGAGCCGGCTGCTCCACACGTGGGCGGGTGGACCCACACAGAGACACACAAACACATGCACACACACATGGGCAGACACATTAACACAAGCATACAGGCACAAGGACACATAGACACGTGCAGACACAAACACACATGCACATGCAGACACACATGCACACGCATGCACACAAAGAGACACACATGCACTCGCACAGACACATGTGCACATGCAGACACACAAGTACACACACATATACTTCACGCTTTTCCCAGGGTCTCGCTGAGCCTCTGGACCACAGAGTTGCTGAGCTGACATTTCTCCCATCTCCCGGGTTTGGAATCCGTCCAGAGGCGCTGTCTGTTTTCCCAGAGCACTGGTTCCAAGTGTGGATTTCCCTTCCGCCCACTTATATTAAGCAATCAGCTGTCCAACACTTTAATTCAATGGTGAGTGAAATCCTCTTGACCCTGGAATGCTGTAAACGCACGGACACCTTCCCCTGCACATCTGGCCACCTCTGGGGCTTCACCCCACCCCTGGCAAGCGGCTGCAGGATTCCCAGGTGCTTCCAGGGGCTTCAGGTGCCAGGTCCCCGCATGGGGGGCAGTCGTGGCGCACCAGCGTCAGATCAAAATACTCTTCACACCCTGGAAGTTCACTGTCTTTACACGTGCATTTTCATTATGTGAATTTAAAAAATAAAAACATCGTTTCTTGGAAAAAATAGAAATCTCACCCTCTCTTCAAAAAAAAGGGGATGAGGAAATGCATACTTTCAAAGCAGGCGAGCAGAGGGAATGTTAGCTGTATTTCCGCTACATGGGAGAACGGAGGCCCTCTACTCTCCTTGGGACTGGCCTGAATGAGGCAAAAACCGCAGGAATGTGTTGCTCAAAGGCCACGGAGATCCAAGTTGTCAATAAAGGAGCCAGTGGTCCAGAGGCAGATTTAGAACCCAGGTGGGGAGGGGGGGTATGTGGGAGCATTTATCTCTTCAATGGCCAGGAAGGAACACGGAGGAAATCGGATGCATCATGGACTTCCTGCCCTTCATCTGGAAGCCATAGTGTGTGTAAGGTCTAATGAGATGAGGAGAGAGGCAAACCCTCAGGGCGGGGAGGGGGGACAGTGTGTGCAAAGACCCTGTGGTAGGTGGCAGCAGGGCAAGGTGGAGAGGAGAGAGTTGAGAGCACGGGTGTAACAGGGCAGGAGGGTGCTGGACCCAGAAGACGCAACGCCAAGGAACGAAAGACTGTCGGCTCCACCCCAGGAACGGGAGCCAGCCAGGGTCCGGGGTGAGGAGAGATGTGACCACAAATACGCTTTGAAAAGACCCTTTGGGCTACTGTGCGAAGGGAGAGTGAGGGGCAGTTGTGCTGTGTATGTGTGTGACCACTGCGGAAATTAAGAATGAGAGGCCCCAGACCCAGCCCTGAGGAGAGTTGCCTCCTGCAAAGCCAGAGTCACTGCAACGAAGAGCAAGGGTGCGTCAGCGAGGAGGACATGGAGACAGCCAGGGAGAGAAGACGCGGTCCCCATGGGCAGTGGGCTGAGGGGCCACGGAGAGGAAGGTGCTGGGCTGAGCAGCATGGAGGTCCTTGGCGACCCGAGCAAGAGATGCTGTGGTTGCAGCAAGGATTCAAGCTACACGGAGCGATGTGAGGAGGGAAAGAGAGGAGACAGCGACTCCCCAGGAGGATGAAAGAGGGCGGGGTGGGAGGAGAAAGCTGTCCAGAGAGGGGGGTTTGTTGTTGTTATTGCTTAAAATGAGAACTACTTCCCATGGTTAGATGCCAGCGGGCCTTCCAGTTGGACATATTGCGTTGAGTGCACTTAGCCGCTCTCTCTCCTGAGATCTCACTAGAGGGGCAGTAAATGTGCGAAGTTTGGAGGGCAAAGGACAAAGGGAAATGGACCAGAGCCATTGGGGAAAGACACCCTTCAGCCCACACTGGGAGGGGAGACTGGGTGACCGGGAAGCTCCTCTCTAAGGAGGAAGAAGCTGCTTAGAGAGAGGGTGGCCCAGCGGGAGCCCCAGGGAGCCCTGGGATCACGGAGTCGGGTGGAAACAGGAGAATCCCACAGGCCTGCGCCCGGGTCCTCTCCCACTTGCTCCCAGAGCACAGCCCGTGGTGGGTGTAAGAATCTACACAAGCCATAAAAGGCATAGAACGGCACACGCACACTGTCAACGTCTGTCCTGGTTTGGATATTGTACCAAAATTATGTAAGATGTAACCACTGGGGGACTGAGTGAAGGGTCCAGGGGACATCTTTGTGTCATCCTTGCAGATTCCCATGAATCTATAATAATGTCAAAACAAAAGTTAAAATTTTAAATAATTAAAAATCAGAAAGTCCATTTCTTCTATGAAAGATTTAACATGTGATGTCCCTGTTCCAATGGGAAAATTGGACGGGAAAAGTGTTCTAATGAGCATACACAAGTGCTAGGGCATAGACCCCCAGTGTGAGTCTGTCCTGAAGAATGGGGAGGGGGCAGAGAGACCCTTTGCAGGAGTCTGCTCCTTGAGCTTGTGGTCTCAAAGGGGAATGGATTTTTTCTGAGATATCCTCTTTCTGGACAAAGCAATAGCACTGATGGGATTAAAAACCCTTGGGGCAGCAAGTCCTGGGATCCCACACTAACTGGGGAAGCTGGAGGCAGGCCCTGGAGCTGCAGGCTCTCGGCGCCCAGGGAGGAGCGCTCCAAGTCAGCGTCTGCCTGGCCATTTCCTCCTTCTGGACACAAACCCTGGCCTGCCGTTCTTGCCACTCCTCCAGTGGCCATTGCCTTTGACTCCGCTTTCTAGAAAACCACACCGTTCCCAGCTGGAGTGTTTTCTTCTCCTGGGTTTATCTGCTATTCTCCTATGGCTCAGCTTGAGCCTCCAAATTCAAAATCTGTTGATGGAAGTTCTCCATGATCAATCTGTAAATGAAAATTGGGGTGAGTTTATTATATGGGCCAGTTTTGAGGACTATAGCCCGGAAGCTTCCTTCCATGGGGAAGAATTGGGGTGTACAGAGTGGGCATATACCATCTTGGAACAAAGAGCATATGTCAAATATGACAGGAAAATCTCTTTTACTCCAGGCACATGATGCTTCACTGGCACAGCAGGTCAGTGGTCGTGAGACGAGCACAGTAGGTCAGTAATTATTCCTTACTTTCTGGGAAGAGATGCTTATCCTTCAAGAAATGCTGATATGGGGGAAACCACATCCCTATCTTCAAGAGCATCGCTCTCAGCTTTGGGACACTGTAAACGTTTAAAGCAGATGTATACTGCACGCTTGACAGGTCACCCCAGGCCTTTCTGGAAAAACAAGGTCAGGTCGAATTAGTTTTAAACCAAATGGCTTCTTTATATACTCCAGTATCTTATTGCTTTTCATTTATTCGTCAAATCAAAATGCCCCAAAGGTTTTTTCCCTCTTTTTGTCCCCTTTCTTTATCTTTAAGTGCCTATGTGAGCATTATAGTCTATGACGCCCTGGAACGTTCCCTGTGGCTTCTATTGAACAGAATTTACTCTGCTCTGCATGAATCAAAGTGGATTCCTGTCGCGTAATGGCACCTGTCTTCAGTGCTCTCGAGGACTCCGCTGCCTGTGGGGCTCTGGGCAGGAGCAGCCTTGCAGGAGCAGCCTTGCAGGCACGGCTGATCCCTGTTTATGATTTGCCCTGCTTTTGTCGACTTTGCAAGATCCTAAGGCCACAAGAGCCCACAGAACTAGGGCCTGGGGTCCTTTGCTGGCTTTTCCACTTGGAGATTTGCAGCCCTGAGGCAAGGATCCAATCGATGCCCCACAGAGCCGGGGGCTGAGGGAGGTGGAGGGACCATTGTATTTCTTCCCTGTCGTCGGGAATAGAGAAGGGAGCAGGAGAGTCAGAGAGGGACGTCTTGGTGTCTGGGAGCTTGAGGGCATTTATACAGAAGGGCTTCTGTGCTGCTCAGCAATGCTCTCATTAGCACAAACCTTATGAAATTACCTTTTTAGTGGATAAAAGTGGTGAAGAGTGGCAATTCCCCATGGTTCTGTCCAATATATTCCCTTGGTAGCCAGCCCCCCCTCTACCAACTACACAGGAATGTCTTTCCTCTCTTTCCCCTCCTGGCCTCACTCCTCCAGTGGGCCTCCGCTCATCCCAAATGCTCCCATCCCCTAAGTGGGAGCGCCCAAACTGGAAACTGACAGAAAACCCTTGTAAATTTTCCAGTGGTGTGGAGGAGGGGGAGGAAGGGCAGAGACGATTACGACGGGCCTCCTGTACAGCCTCGTCCTGGAGACTTCCCTCCGGGCATCCGGTCTGCTCTCCTGGGTCGGATTCTTCACTTTCAGGGCTTGTGTTGTCTCTTTCTTAGTTTACTCTCTCATTTTGCTGAAGCTCATTCTCAAGCAACTTCCCAAGAAAGGAGGCATGGAAAGTAATGTTTTTCACTCCTTGCGTTGTCTGAAACATCTTTATAAGACCCTCGGATTTGGTTGATGGTGTGGCTGGGTATGGAATTCCGGGCTCTGTTGTCTTCTGTGGTCCGAGCCACTGTTGGGAAGTCTCGTGCTGTTCTGACGACCATTTCCTGGCACGTGGCCTGGCTTATGTCCATCCTTGCTCCCTCTGGATGCGGGGAGGGTCTGGGCTTCATCCCAGTGTTCAGAAACGTTTTGGCAACTGGTGTGGAACTTTGTCAGCCATTGTCCAGGGCACTTCATCAGCCTCTGAGTCGGAGACTCACGGACGTCAGTCTCAGAAACTTCCTTGCCCTCCGTTTTCTCTGTCCTCGTTCTGAATGTTGAATTCCTTGGCTTTATTGATAACTGCCTTCTCTTTCACCCCCTATTTAACTTCTCTTTGTCTTTTTACTCTAATTCCCGGGAGTTTTGTGGGGTTTTGTTGCTGTTGTTGGTTTCACTTTATCTTCCAACCCCATTCAATGCATTTTTTGTTTCATCTGTTCTATATGTCTGTCCCCCCACCCCCGGCTGTCCCCTCCCCAGCATCCTCTGATCATTCCTTTTTCATACATCCTGTTCTTGTTTTATTGATACAATATTTTCTCTGTAGCTATGAATTTTTTTGATGTTTTCAGCACCACAATGATCTATTTCATGCCCACAAACATCTCCCTCATAATACTCTCTCATATCCACACCCACCTCTCTCACCACCAGCACCCCCACCCTAACTCCTGGCCCCCACTAATCTGTTCTCCATCTCCGTTTATGGCATATAAATGGAATCATACAGTATGTGGCCTTCAGAGACTGGCTTTTTTCACTCAGCATAATATCCTTGAGCTCCACCCGAAGTGTAGCATGTATCAGCAGTTGATTCTTTCTATTGCTGAGTAAAATTCTGTGATATGGATGTGCCACAGTTTAACAATTTGTCTACTGAGGGATGTTTTGGATGTTTCCAACTTTTGGCTATCACAAGCACAAGTGCTGTGAATAATTGTGTGCAGGTTTTTTGTGGATGGAAGTTTTAATTCCACTGGGATGAATGCCCAGGTGTGAAATCGCCAGGTCATGTGGTATTGCATGTTTAATTTTTTAGGAAGCTGCCAAACTGTTTTGCAGAGAGCTGTAGCATTTTACTTCCCGGTAGAGTGGTCCCGTTTCCCTGCATCCTCACCAACATCTGGTATTGGTATTGTTTTTTGTTTTAGTTGTTTTTATGAGTATGTAGTGAAATTTCATTATGGCCTTAATTTGCATTTGCCTAATAGCTGGTCACGTGCCTATTTTCCGTCCATATATCCTCTTCATGCCTTTTGCCCGTAATTTATTTGAACTGTTGTTTTAATGCTGAGTTTTGAGGGTTCTTTTTATACAGTCATATGTGCATAGAGACATTTTGGTCAATGGCAGACTGAATATATGATGGTGGTCCCATTAGGTTCGTATCATATGGCGTAGGTGTGTAGCAGGCTATATCTGCTAGGTTTATGTGAGTACACTCTGTGATGTCCACACAATGACAAAATCACCTAATAACACATTTCTCAGAATGTGTCACAGTTGTCAATCGACACATGACTGTACCCTATCTATGGGTCCTTTGTCAGATATTTTTGCAAATATTTTCTTCCAGTCTATGGTTTGTTTTCTCACCCTCTTAACAGGGTCTTCTGCAGAGCAGAAGTTGTAATTTTGATGAGGTCCAATTTACTGACATTTTTCTGTTATAGATCATGCCTTGCTGTGCTCAGAACTCTTCACCGAACCCCAGGTCCCAAAGACGTTTTCCTATGTATCTCCTAAACATTTTGTAGGTTTATACTTTAAATTTAAATCTGTGATCCACTTTGAGTTAACTTTTTTATAAGGTGTGAGATTTAGGTCAAGGGACATGTTTTGCTTACAGATATCCAATTGCTCCAGCACCCTTGGTTGAAAAGACGATCATTCTTTCATTGACTTGTTTCTGCGCCTCCGTCAAATGTCAATGGACCACACCTATGAGGGGCTATTTCTGCGGTCATTAATCTGTTCCATTGACCCATGTGCCTCTCCTTCTGTCAGTACCACAGAGTCTTTTTTTTTAGTGATTGTAAGTTGTATTATATTTTAAATTTTAATTTCCATATACTCATTGCTAGTATATAGAAATACAATTGAGTTTTATACATTGATCTTATATCCTGCAACCTCATTTATTAGTTCTAGGAGTTTTTATGTTTGTTCTTTGTGGATTTCATAAGATTCTTATGAAGGTCATGCCGTATGCAAATAGGGGCAGTTTTATTTCTTCCTTTCATATCTACATGTCTTTTATTCCCTCTCTTTTCCTTATTGTGCTGGCTAGGTCTTCAGTACTATATTGAATAGAGGTGGAAAGAGTGGGCATCCTCTCCTTGTGCCCAGTCTTAGGGGAAAGTTTTCAGTCTTTCACCATCAAGTATGATGTGAGCTGTTGGGTTTTTGCAGATGCTCTTTAACAAGTTAAGTCCACTCGATTCCTAGTTTCCCGAGAGTTTTATCATCAGTTGGTGTTGAATTTAATCAAATGCTTTTTCTGTATCAATTGTTATGATCATATGATTTTTCTTCTTTAGCCTACTAGTATTATGGATAATATTGCTTGATTTTTTAATATAAACTGGCATTCCATCCCTGGAATAAACCCAACTTGCTCACAGTAATATTATTTCTATACATTGCTGAATTCTACCTGCTAATATTTTGTTAAGAATGAATGTGTCTCTATTTATGAGGAACATTCTTCTGTAGTCTTTTTTGTACTGTCTTTGTCTGGTTTGGGTAGCAGGGTAATACTCGCTGTATAAAATGAGTTGGAAAGTGTTCCCACCTCTTCTATTTTCTGAAAGAATTGTGCAGAATTGGTGTTAATTCTTCTTTATATGCTTTGGTAGAATTTTTCAGTGAAACTATCTGGGCCTGAAGATTTTTACTTTTGTAAATTATGAATTCTGTTTCCTTCATAGTTAGAGGGCTAGCCGAGGGGTTTATTTCACATTGAGAGAATTGTAGTAGTTTGTGCTTTTCCAGGAATTGGTCCGTTATACCTATGCTGTCAGGCGTATGTGTGTGGAGGTGTTCACAGCTTCCGCTATCATCCTTCTGAGTCTGCAGGGTGTGTGGTGACAGCCTGTTTCATTCCCGATACTGGCAATTTCTGTCTTCTCCCTCTTTTCTTTGTCAGCCTTGCTAGAGGTTTGTCAATTTACTGATTTTTCAGAGAACTACCTTTTATTTCATTGATTATTTTTCTGTTTTAATTTAATTGATTCCCACTCTTGTCTTTCTTGCATCCTTCCTTCTGCTTGCTTTGGTTTATTTTGCTCTTCTTTTGCTCATTTCTGGAGATAAGAGCTTAGATTATTGATTTGACACTTTTTTCTTTTCTAATCTCAGCTTTTTAAAACATTTTTTGACCAAGAAGAAAGGTTTATGTGTGTTCCAATTAAATTAATATGGAAGCAAAACCCTCACGTATCCATTGTGAAAAGTTGCAGAACTTCTATGATCCATTTAAATGCCCATAGTTAACATTGTTCCCATTGAACGTGGTGCAATGTACCATTTTTCAAATGAGGGCACTGATACTCAGAAATTCAACAGTCTCTTGATTAATTAAGAATGATGGGGAGCTGCCCTGAGGCATAGTGGTTAAAAGTTCAGCACGCTCCTCTTTGGTGGCCCGGGTTCACAGGTTCAGATCCCGGGCATGGACCTACACCACTCACAGGTGGCCATGCTGTGGTGGTGACCCAGGTATAAAGTGGAGGGAGATTGGCACACATACTAGCTCAGGGAAAATCTTCCTCAAGCCAAAAAAGAAAAGATTGATGGTAGAAGACGATTCCCCACCCTCCTCCTCCCCACTACAGCATTCCAGCCTGCACTAGCCATCCTATGGGCTTGGGCACGGGCTGTCCATAAGGGATCCAGGTGGGTTCCATGCAGTCTCCCCCAAACCAGCCATGCACAGTCCAGCACTGAGAGTAGACATAGTGACTGGCAAGGGCAAGAGTCAGCTGATGGTGTCTGTCCTCCTTCCCTTCCTGTCCTCAGGCTCCAGCCACACCAGGTTGAGGGAGCCAGGCCCTGGGCCTTTCTGCAGGAGCTGCAGGTAATGGTGGTCTGTGCACCAAGGAGGGTCCAGCCTTTCTCAGGAGGGCTGCAACCTCCAAAGTGCTAAAATCAATCAACAAACTCCAAATGGACACGGCATTCTGATCCCACCACTCAACAGCTGTGTGACTCTAGGCAAATGTACAATCATCTCTGTGCCCCCGTTTCCTCTTCTGAAACCTGGTGGGATATTGGTGTTGATCTCAGGTGACTGTTGTGCGGATGGAGGACTTACTCTGCCTGAGGCTCTTTGAACAGTGCCTGGCGAGAGGGCAAGCCAGGTCAGTGTGGATATTTCCTCTTACCGGCCCCATCAGAATGCCTCAGTCCTTTCTGCTTAGCCCCCCAGCCTCTGCTGTTGGAAGAGGAAGAAAGTGGCAATTATTCTTACCTTCATGCCACCTCCCCCCCTACCTCCCAGCAAACTCTCTGCAGCCACAAAAAAGCCAAGCTATTCAACGACGCTGCAGACCCTTGTTCAAGAAGCCGGGGGTGTGGGAGACATACACCGAGCAGTGTGAACAGGGGCAGACAGGCTTGTGCCAAACACGGTCCATTGCTGCTCTGAGCATGGCTCGATAAACACAACCTCGCCATTCTTGTTGAATGACACAGAGACAGTGTGTACTTGTAAACGCTCCGCCAAGCCAGCCCCCACCACAATTTCCCAGGTATGGCATCAATGGAGACAGGTACTTTCTTGGACTAAAATGACTCAGAGCATCAGGGCTGCTAGATGGAGCTCATTCTTCCTAATTCCTAATTCTCCCATTCCTTCCACACTCAAGCTGATGTTCTGTAAAGAGCTTGCACCCGTTAACCCAGGATACAGATTCTTAGGGAGGGCTGGTTCTCTCTAAAGAAGTCGTGAGACAACATGGTCTCTAGGGCCCATGTGGGCCAGGAAGGCCCCCCTATCAGGGACAGGGTCTGAGCTCTAAAGGCCAAGGAGGGGACAGCAAGCGGGGTGGGGCGCTGGCTCCGGGAGAGCGCTGTGTGCGGCGAGAGCCGCCCAGGACGCCAGTCTGGTTTCCCCCAGGAACCTTGTCCAAAGAGGACTTGCAGGAATGCCCGTGTGTTGCGTCCTCGTGTCTACCTGCGGGCACCCGCAGTGAAGAGCGCCATCATTCTTCAGGGCTTCTAGAGCCTGTGGACACAGGCAGTCCGCGGGATTGTTGCCCTGGCGATGGCGAGTAGCCAAGAAGCACAGTCACGCCTCTTCTTTTCTTGACCCGACGCTGCAGGAGCGCAAACATGGAGGCACATGCGGTCCCGCTTGCAGTTTGGGACAGTAATGGCTTGTCAGCCCTCGCACAAGACACTGTGAGCCAGTCTGGAAGGCTGCGATGCGGAGCGAGCTCAGGGCAGCACAGACAGACTGGGTAAGTGGAAACAGGACACGCAGCGCCAGCCCTCCACTGACCCAAGGGCCGGTCGCAGGCCCCGACCACGTTCTCCAGGGAAGTGCAGAGAAGGTCAGCAGAAGAGCTGGCAGTTTACCCTCCGTCGTCTTAAGATGCCAGGTCTCCATCAGGGCTCAAACCGACCCCAGAGAAGCATTTGCTCCCAGCTCTAGGAGGAGGATGCACCACGCTCCTCCTCTGGAGCCAAGAGGGCAAATCAGGGGCGGGTAATTGAGGGAGACCCTTCCCCAAGATCCCCGCCCCGCTCCAGGGGCCCCTGCGACCCCAACCCCGCCTGCCCAGGACAGCGCAGCCTAGCTTGGGCTAACCGGCCTTCTGGGTCCTGCCAGTTCCACTTCTCGCCTCTCTGCCTTTCCTCCTCCTGCTTTCTCTTTCTTTCTCCCTCCCCGCAGAAGCTTCCAGGGTTGGTTGCTGTGCTCACTCGCTCCGGGCCTTCACTTTACTTTTCCAGTAGAAAATTTGGTAGTCCCCTCCCTGGGGATTCGTCTCTTTTCGCGAATCCGTGCGCGGAGCAGAGGGGTCGCTGGATCTGCCCGCAGCGGGTCCACTATCTGTGCGGCTCTCGTGCCCAGGGTGGGTCCAGGGTCTGGGGGTCCGAGGGTCCGGGGTTCTGGGCTCCACGGTCCGGGTTCCCGAGCGCCTGCGCACCCAGCCGGCCTTTGCGCCGGTGACCGGGACCGGGAGGGGAGAGGCGGCCGCGAGGTCCAAATGGAAACGCTGCCGCGCGTCCGACGCTGCCCTGCGAGCCGGTGCTCAGTCAGCTTCGCGCTGAAACGATCGTGATCGGCGATGATAATGATGATAGTAACCATAATCATCATCATCATCTGTCAAACAGCTGCCCCCGTGCCCCCGTCAGCGGGCCCGGCCCAAGCCCAGCCGCGGACCCAGTTGGACCTGTCCCCGCTGGGTCCTGGGGCCCCGGGGTCCACAGCCTGGAGCTCGCTCGCCCGAGGGCGCGGTGTTTAGAGGCCGACCTGGAGTACCGGCCGAGGGGCGAGCCTGGCCCAAAGGCACTGCGGAGAGGCGGGGGGACGTGCAGGACCCGCCAGGGCGGCTGCGAGGGGCGGGTGCGGGGGGCAGGGAGGTTGGGGCAGGCACAGGGCAGCGAGCGGGGCCGAGGGCTGCCGGGAGGTGGGGTGAGGGAGGCAGGACAGGGAGTTGGGGGCGGGGCGCGGCGAGGTGGGACCGGGCTCCGGGAGGTGGGGTTGGGCGCGGCGAGGTCGGGGGCGCGGCGGGGAGGCGGAGCGCAGACCCAGCCCCGCGGGCCGCTGGAAAACTTTGCGCCGTGGCTCGCGCGGGCAGAGGCTAAAGGAGCCGGTCCCGGGGACACGCGACGGGGTCCCGGAGCCGAGCGCGGTGGCAGGACGAGCCGGAACGAGACCTCCGGGCCCCAGGACTCTCCGGTGTTCCACCCGAACGGAGGCACGGGCGCGAGGATGCCGGTGGCCCAAGCGCCCTTCCCAGACGGAGGTGAGCCGGCGAGCCGAGGGCGCGCGGGATGGGGGCAGTCCGGCTCGCTTTTCTCACTAGATTCCAGCGGACCCCGGGCGCGACCGTGACCTGGGCAGCGAGCTCGCCACATCAGCATCACCGCCTCCCCAGTGACCAAGGCGGGGGAGACGGGACGGTTCCTTTAACTACAGATGGAGCGTTTAGACCGAGCTGGTCTTAATAACCTGAATGAAAGAGAGAGAGCTCTTCGTGGAGAAGTTCCATCTATCGTTTTCTTTGGAGAATTAGAAAGTTAGGCGCCCTCCGAGGATGAGGATGAGGACCTGGGGACTCTGGGAGTGTGTGGTTGTGGCAGTTATGCTGGGAAAATCATTCTTTTAAACTATATTTGCTGCAAAATTCCATTTTTCCTTCTATTTCTCAAATTAGGCAGTCAGGGCTGTCAGAACGGGGCGGTGGGGGCGGAGGGGGCGGGGAGTGGTGGAAGATGAAGTCCCTACATTGCAATAGTGAGGCTCCCCGGGAACAGCAGTGTGTTGCCTTCATAACTGAGATGAAGCTTGGAGAAGGCGCAGGACCAGTCCTTCTGTGGCCTGATGCAGGGAACTTGTGCTAACTCTCCGCTTTGAACCACCCAGTCTCCAAATGGTCACTCTCTCTTTTCTTCTCTCTCTCTCTCTTTCTGGCGCTGGACACTCCCAATGACATATGTCTTTGCGGTGTTTTTTATATTTAGATGTAAGAGAGGGACGTCTTGTTGGATTTTTAAAGGGAACACACTTTGTTTTGAAGATAAAGGATAGCAGCATGAACAGAGCCTGGCTCTTCTGGAAGGTTATTTCAAAAGTGGAAGGTCCGCCCTGCACGTAGCACCCCCCGCAGCTGGAGCTGCGATTACTTCCAGAATTAGGCGTCTTTCTAAAGTCTAGATATTAGAGGTTGCAGACGGTGTATATAATTACATTCATAATTTATCATTTTGGAAACATTCTTTTCTTCATTGATGAAAATCTTGCAGCTACAGTTAAGAAAAACATAGTCCCGGAAAGTACAAGGGCAGGATTAGGTTCTGTGGGTACGTGACTAACTGGGATGGTTGTGCCCATGGCTGGTGTTGGTTGTGTGTGTGTGTGTGTGTGTGTGTGTGTGTGTGTGTGTTGCCTGAGGGGTTGTTGAGGTGTCCGGATCTGTACAATTTCTCACTTAAGTGATGCAGAGCTCAATGCCAGTGTGAAGAATTTTGTTGCCGCAGAAGGACCGCACGATGGGTTTTCTTGGTCCACAAACGTTCACACTGGGCCTGCTTGTGTAGTCCCTCCTGTCACCTGACACCAGGCATCCGCCATGCAAAGTCAGCTCTTGTGAGCCTCCCCTAAGATCTAGACGGAATGGTTTCTCAACCAGGTTTCGCCTTTGAAAATGCTGCCTTCCTCTTCATATTTGTGAGTTTTGTTAAGTGTGTGACTCTCCTAGTTTTCTACCATATGGGGATAGTAGAAGCTCCCATTTCTTGTAGAAGAAGACTTATATGTCGGCTTACTGACTTTTTCCCTCAGAATTCAGGGACTGATTTTCCTTTTTCTGGAAATTCTGACACTAATTTGATTCCATGGTAGCTCTTTCATCTAAAGATGCTGCAATACCTAGAGCATATGCATATATTTTTATCACAAAGACATGAGAATTTGGGCGCGCCATAATCTTGAAGAATTTGGGGTGGGTCTACTGTAGAGCTCCCTTTTTTCTGCCCGGACTTTGGACTATGACTCGGGTGCTGATGCAGCCAGCGAGATCCCCTCGAGCCGTCTGTCACGTTAGCCAGAACCACAGTGCCGTGGGTCACACGAGCCTTTCTGTGTCCTCGCATTTGGCTTTGTAATTCCTTTCTTGTCAGTTTTGAAGCTATTTCATATTATTCCTTTGCCATAGGTTTTCTGTTGAATTAATTAATCGCCTTAAGAGATTCTCCATCAGCTTTTGGAAATACTGTGGTGCACTGAGTGGAATCCTATTTTGTTTCAGTTAATAATACATTGCAGTTATTGTGGTTACAGACACAGGGCGTAAAGTCGCCCTTGGTCTTGTTTTCCTCCTATTTTTGAGGAATCGCAGCTGCCTCTACAAGCGGCAGGTCAGGTGGGTTGGCCCCGAGATTGTGTGGAGGAGAATGCGGTACCCGGTGGGTGGTCTGGCGTCCCAGGGGCACCGTGAGCTGGAGTGAGAGCCCCAAGTCCGTCGACGAGGCTCCTGAAGATGCTGCTCCGTTTCCCTGGTGTCCAGGTTCTCCGTATATTTCAGTAAAGCCCTCGATTAGCATCCCTGCATTCTGCTCGACCAGTAGCTGGGAGCAATTCGGTTCTAAAGCACGTGGGTGACTTCTCGTCACTATCAGGTGAAGAACATGTGGAAAGGTGGTGGCCTCTGGAAGAGCTCGTCCCTAACGTGGTGCACTGGAGTCCAACGACACAGGCGTCTAGCCCACTGCAGCCTCTTCCAGGCTGTGCCCCTAAGGACAGTGACCCTGCCCCAGCCTTGGTTTCCCTCTGTGTACATTCAGAAGGCAGATGCTGTGGCAGGAACCAGACGTGGTGCAACGTGTGGTGCCTGTGCCATGTCACCAAGCAGATGTCACCACATCTATTTGCAGATGACTTGGGGAGCTCATTGCCAAATACCTTCATTCGTCCTGTGGTGGTCTTGGTAGGAACTCAATCCTGGGCCCTTCCTGAGAACACTCCAAGAGGAGAAAATGCGAGAAGCCTGGCTGAAAACAAAGAGGGTCAAGAGCTCTCATAAGAAAAGCCATTGCCTCCGATGGACAGTCCTGGTGCCGGGAAAGCATGCACGAGGAAGCCTGGGCCTGGTCCCAGCCCAACTGCGTGCCTGGAGCTCCCTGGACGGCACTCAGATCTGTTGAGTTAGCTTCTGAGCCTGGTGTCCCTGAGAGAACGAGCTGTGGAAAATCCACCGGGAAGAAGGAAGCCTGACTGGGGATGAATTCGCTTCCATGCTCCGAAGGAGAAAGAGGAGCTGCGGAGTCCTCACCAGGGGATGAGTTATCCCCAGGGATGGTGTTATCTCACTGGGAGCTCCGTGAATGGGCCCAGAGCCAAGCGCAGGCACCCGAGACTGTGTGTGAAGCCCC
The DNA here is from genome assembly GCF_021613505.1 of Equus quagga. Classification (NCBI taxonomy): domain Eukaryota; kingdom Metazoa; phylum Chordata; class Mammalia; order Perissodactyla; family Equidae; genus Equus; species Equus quagga. The sequence goes on along the minus strand of NW_025799869.1, from coordinate 2,512,831 downwards.
GTGCGGTGAACTGCCTCTGACAGCACAGTGAGGTCACCTAGGAAATCCGGAGCCAGGGAAAATATTCATTAGCAGTGGAATTTGCTGGGGCCGTGAAACGGCCAAGTCATTATTTCCTTCCTAAATTCTTTTAAACGGAAAAAAAAAAAAAAAAAAAAAAATCTGGCTTTCAAAGAAATTTTGCCTGTGGGCAAGTACTTGGTCTTTTAATTCAGTTTGGAGAATAAGCTGGTTAATTTCCCTGGGAGAACATACCTTTTAAAAGTGCAGCATCCTGCCTCCAACCAGAAGTTTCTCACTACAGTAACTCATTGCGCTCTTGTTTTTTTTGCCATCACAGAGAGAGAGGAAGAGAGAGAGAGAGACCCCAGCCTTTGTGGAAATATTTTCCCTTATTTTTTTCTTCTTCCTTCTTTTTATAGTTTGTTTATTTTTCAAATTGACATGTAGAGAAAGTGACTCGCCGTCGTAGAAACCACATCTGGAACCCATTGGCCCATCCTGTTCTCGCCCCTCCCCGCAGGCGCTCCTTCTGGAATGGAGGCAAGGAAGCTTCCGTGGTGTTGCTGGGCCTAACGTGAGTGACGTGCTTGGAACCACCGTCTAGAAGGCATCTTATTTCTTCTCTGGAAAGAGAAGACGCCCTGGTGTTGAAATGCCTTGAGTGGACTTGAAGATCTCAGCTGAATGAAGGGGAAGGGAAATCTCTTAGATAACTGGTCTCCACTGGGTGGATGTAAGGGGGCCTCAGGTGTGGACAGTGCACCCTTCACCTGAGATGCAGTCACATCTCAGAGTCAGTGAGAGGGAGGGTCTGCAGGCTCTAGACTCAGTGAGTGCAGCTCGTGGGAGCGACAGCAAGGCCACTCAAGGGCGCAGCTCCGTCGGGGCCTGGATTTGTTGAAGGACCACTGCCAATCTGCAGGAGCGTCTCTGTCCTGAGCTTTTCTGTACCCGTGTGTCTTCTATGATAGGCCCCACTCTCTGAAGATGCACAAGACTAAGCAGCACGTGGCCACATTTCTCAGCATGGGGCTTTATTTTTAAGAGCTTGGGTGGAAATTAAGCAGTAATTGGACTTGTACAGTGCAAAGGCAGACAGTGGTCACTGCCAGCCCTAGACACTTATCTTTTGAAATAAAACAAAATGTGAGCATGTGTAATAAGTAAATCTGGCTCTCTGTGGGGACTTCTCCCACTCTCCACAAATGCCATTTGCAGGACGGCTGGCCAAGCCCCATAAGCCTCTGCAAGGACCTTCTGCATCACAGCCCAACCCGGACCCCAACACAACACGACTTGAGGAAATCCATGTACCCCTTGGAACGGGGCATGTGCTCACCACACGGACCTCCTCAACCAGTTCTAGCAGCCTTGCTTAGGAGCAGGAGCACGTGGAAACCACCCTGTGTCTACGAACAAGAATGAGTGGAGGGTGCTGCCTCCATCCACACGGTGGGAGCAGTGGGAAGAAATTACCTGCATCTCCACTTATGTCTACACACGACTCGCAGGAACATCACCTTGGGAGGAAGATGCCAGCAGGACTGTGTACCGTAGGGCTGCATTTACGTGAAGGTCAGGAACAGGCTAAACTGCTCCAGGGTGAGAAGCCCAGACAGAGGCCCCTCTGGGGAGAGGACAGCCTTAGTGTTGGAGTCAGGACCCTTCTCTGTGGGTGTGACAGGCTGGCCTCCCAGGAGCACCGTCCCTGCAGTGCCAGCACTTGTGCAGTGACAGGAGTGGCAGGGTGGTGTGCAAGAAGGGCTGCGTCCCCCTCGCCCTCCGAGCAGGGGAGGGGCGGGCTCTCCTCCAGCAAACTCGAGATCTGTGCTGCTGCCCCAGGGGTGGGGGAGTCAGTGCCGCTGCCCCAGGGGTGGAGGGAGTCGATGCCGCTGCCCCAGGGGTGGAGGGGGTCAGTGCTGCTGCTCCAGGGGTGGGGGGGGGGG